>NC_049987.1:22708518-22709697 GCF_000003815.2 Branchiostoma floridae | reverse complement strand
CTACATTACGGCTGGATACCAGGCTAACTACTTTGAGCAAAGGAACATGACCACTGAATACAGGAGGAAATTGCTCTTTTCTCTGCAGCTGAATGGAAAAAAAGTTACGACCGTTTTATTGCTGTTTCTGTTCCTATTCAAAAGGTAAATAAAGAGGTTGTTTTGCGGGACCCAGGAGCGAGTGGCCGACCTGAGAGGCCCTCTCCGTGTGTGGCGAGCTTTGATCTATTGTCTCTCTAAAATGAGCATCGGCATCATCAAAGAGCGCGACACAGAATGGTATTCAAGCAGATGTAAGGTTTCCGAGTGTTCATGCAAGGACATTGTATATATCAAGGGATGCAATTTTCACAGATCGTCTCCCAATTTTGAAAGAGGGGACGAAGAGACGATAAAAATCGCCGCCACTACTATCTCCGCGACCGAAACCACTGCTTGGAGAATAAGAAAACGGTATAGAGCAAAAACGCATATAAACGCGCCCAAAATAGCCGAAGCTGAACCTATGCTTGAGCAGTACGTCCATATCTGGCTTACGTGGACGGGCTAAAATAAACTTGGTAGACGTGGCAGGCGACATCGGAGATCTACTAGTATTCGGCCGTCGACGCACAGCCGTTTTATCGGCTTTAAAAACAGGTCTGCAGCCGACCGCGTAATAGATGAGGAGACGGAACCAACTTCTGCTTGGATCATGATCTCTTCCACAGACATTGAGACAAGGTTAATTAGACACGTTCTGTAATCAAATCATTGGGCTGTCGGCGCCTTTTTGATTGATGGACAGTTGACAGGTTTTAATTTCCTAGCCACAAGTCACATCAAGGACATGACGTCCTTGGAAATGCTAATGGCGGGCGGGTTTTGCCAAATTGAATTGGTGATTCTTATCATATGATCCACTCATTCCAATAAAACATGATCTACGGCCCAACTTACATAAGGAAAATTGTAGGACGTACAACGTTGTACGACGCTTTTTTAAAAAATAGTAATAATAAAGAGTGTAAATCGGACGTGGTGTCGTAGGACAGGTGTCGTATCTAAAGAGGTAAACGAGTCACTTCCTATTAAGGTGATGTATTACTATTGGTTATGTTATCCAAATTAAGTCTTGTGTGCTATTTTGAAAGAATAAATAAATGTTAACGCTAGTTCACCTTTATCTGTGGGGTAACC
>NC_049987.1:22695715-22707174 GCF_000003815.2 Branchiostoma floridae | reverse complement strand
AGGCTACACACACACACACACACACTCACATGGCGTACATGTGTGTGTGTGCTTGTTCAACAATCAAGTCCAAACACCAGGTTGTTTTTTCATGTCAAAATCATTGAAAGTTTTCCAACTTCATTCTGTTTTGGGGTAGGACATCTCCTCTATCAGGTGATATTTAACAACCAGGGCTCAAAATACCGGGTGCATGTGCACCCAGGTGCACCCAAAATTGGAGCTGTGCACCCAATTATTTTCTGTGGGTGCACAGGGTGCACCCAAATATTTTCATGGGTTTATGTGTATGTAAAGATATCAAAGTATACTGGTATACATCACATTCTTGACACCTTAGTGTTAGAGAGATAACAAAATTGTCTGTCATGGTACTGTTTAAGAATTTGATAGCTTGTAGCTAAGTTTTATTATTAGGTTATTACTTAAATTTAAGTGGTGCACCCAATAAATTTTTGGTACACCCAATTTTTTAAGCTGGGTGTACCCGTGCACCTAATCCCAAAAATGAATTTCGAGCCCTGACAACTCATGTCACAGAAAATGAGTTTTAGCAAATTTGTTTTGTCTGATTCATCCAAAACTCATCATTTCACAGCCTGCTCCAAAGCTACTATATCTGAATACTTACCCAGATAGCTATGGGTTCCCACTAAACCGCACCAAGGACGTTCTTGACCGCACTGATACATTTACATTTACTACTCTCCAAGCAGAGGTCGAATCGCGCAGAAGGCCACACTCAAGGTTACGGGTTACATGATTGGAGCTGTAACAGCAACTCTTCGCCCTAGGTCAGAAACATCATGATTGAGACCAGCCCATACCATTGTGGACAAATGGAATTACCATGGCCTGATTTTCATAGACACAGCCTTCAGGGAGTACCGCCAGCCTCTCCAGTGGTGCCACACCACACCTTGCCACGGTGGACAGGAGTTCCCACAGCCTCGATAGTACAGGCCATTGAGGAGGGAGCCGCTGCAGGACCCATACCACCAACCGCCCTGTCCGAACACCTGGGAACAATGAAAGATTATTACAAATTCATGGCCATGGGGCTACCGTATTGCAAGTGGACACAGACAAATACATGAAGTGATTGAAAATAGGCAAATAGTCTAAATTCTAACATAAAAAGAATAAGTGATTGAATGTACAGACAAAATATAGAATAGGGTTCAAAATCTACATTACTATTGCAGGGTTTGACTTCTTTTTTGAAAACAGTTGAAAATGAAATGTCCCGTATTTTGTATGATAGAATGATTTGATGATATTAGTAGGTAGAGTATCTTTCGTGTTTTTTTTTAACAATGAAAAGATTAGTGTGGTTTCGTTTCATTTTAAACTGTGTGCACTGCTAAAACGGCTCAATTTATGAAATAATGATGTAAATTTGCTAAAACAGTGCATTAGATGTCAATATCATACAGATTGCCTGAGATTATTTCCACTTTCAACGATCTAATATTGTTTAGGTTGCCTTTAACTTACCTGGGCACAGTGGCGAAGGCCATCATAATCATTGTCCCTGTCCACAGTGGAGAACCTGTACCCCTTGTTGGAGGACATGGAGTTTCCCGCGGTGCCTGAATACCCGGAGATCGTGTGCAGCCGGTACTGGTCTGACTCTCCGGACACCCTGGATGGGGACATGAAATCTGAGTTATCAGCCCTCTCCAACAAGATCTCTTCAGTGTCACTGACAAAAACTAGTGGATGCTAGTTGAAACATCTGACAGCTTCCAAAATCATATCCAGTTTCTTGAGTAAGCAGCTTTTTTGGCGACTGTCTTATTACCTAAATGTCTAACCTTCATTGACGTTAATCAGCCACACATTACTTTTGAATTCCTCGTAATTCCGGTTTACTTTCATTTACTTGAATTGCTTCTAAAAAAGCAGAGCATGCGACCATTGGATGATGGTGGGAGTTTGTCAATTGGTTGCATGTGGCCTTCTTACGTGGTTGCCATTAGTAAAAAAAAAATGCAGTACATATAGTGAGTGGCTGCTTTGATACAGTAGGGCTGTGTGCATGTTAACACAATGTGACAATAGTTAATGTAATACAACCAACAGTACTAACAGTATAGACTAGACCATGAACACAAGATCTTAATAAACCAAACCAAACCAAACCAAACACAAAATTCAAGACCTGTATTTACAATATTATTATCTTTCTGATTATGTCCCATGGGACTTTTTAACTGTGACTCTGCCCAGAATTCTGAGTAGAAGGACTTAATGTTAGCCTGGGTACCATCCAGGTAGTAGTTTGCTCCTTGATAATATAATGTTCGCTTCTGCAAATAGCCATCTGGAGACCTGCACATTCAAACCGTTTGGTCTTAACGTCAGTTAATGAGCGAATTAATGATTGGGTTCTAGAGTGCTCGTTCAATGACAACAGGCCCTCCCGCAAGAGGACGGAGGGTGTTTTGGCTGAAGGAATGCCTGTTCAAACGATCACTTGAACAAATTCCTTAATTCGCTCATGTGTATCTGTATCTGTATCTGTATCTATATAGCCGGTATAACCGCCGTTCGGCGTAACACACCAGCTTCGCAGGCACGCAGCGTGGCAGCAGCTAGTTATATTACACTGAACGACCCGTCACACCTAACTTTTGCACATCTATCTGCAGGCGTTCTTTGAAGCTATTCAGAGAAGTTGCCCCTCTTAAAGTGTAGGGACCTGAATCAGCGCCCTCGTCCAAAATTTGGATGATTCCAGATGTTAGAGCTGTTCAGGTTCCCAGACATAACAGCAGAGAAACGACTGAGTCAGATAAATGTCAGAGCAAGATGCGACTGTATATACAAATGTAGTGTATAATAAACGCCTAAGTGAACTACATTCCGGATGGTACCCACTACCCAGGCTAACTTAAAGTAGTACGAACTTGAAGAAGCTGTACTGCGCGTTCTTGCGCTGTCCTTCCCAGTCCATCAGATCCACACGCAGGGAATAAGCCTTCTGACTGGTCAGCAGGTGGATGTTGTCGTTCCCCAGCCAGTACTCCCCGTTCGGGTCCCCAAAGCCCCGTTTGTACTCCTCCCAGGTCCGGTTGAAGGGAACCGACCCGTCCAGCCGCCGCTGGATCACAGTCCACCCGCCTCCTGTACATGTGTGCAAAATGACAAGCAAATGAATAAATAAACAAATAAATAAATAAACTGGCAAACACTCACTGACACAGAGATAGGTCGCTTTGTGAAGGAGATTGAGTACAATAGACCGACCCATGCCTTCCCATCAAAATAACTGTTTAACCAATAAGAGACATGATGCATTTTCTAGTTTTGCATCAATTCTGTGTGTTTAGGGCAGGGGAGTTGGGGTGCCTTGTGTGATGCACATGGTTTATTGTAATCTCCAAGTACATGTAGATCCTACGGTAGCATAAGATAGTATCAAAAGCTGGCAGAGGAGTGAAGCCGGCCTAGGAGTGTGTTTCGAAACACACTATTATATATATCTTATGCTTATGCTATACCGTAGGATCTGCTTGGAGATTAGTTTATTGGAGAACTTGAACAGGTGTATGTTTATGACACACCTGTGTACAATGTATATGATAGATCCATATGTGTCTTCAAACATTATTTACCTGCTGTCTCCATATCACAGTAGGCCTGCACACCAGGGCCAAGTGTGTAGACTCCACTGGTCGTCTGTCCGGAGGCATAAAGTGCAGAACAGTCTACCACTGGGAAACGGTGAGTAGCAGAGGACAGAGTTAATGTTAGCTAGAGACAACCCACCTATTAAATATAAAGTGTTGAATGTGGAAAAGTTAGTTAAAGTTAAAGTTAGTAGACACCATCGTGGAAACTATTAGCCTGGGTACCATCTGAAAAGTAGTTCGCTCCGGCGTTAATTATATGCTATATACAGTGGTTCTCGCTGACATTTATCATACACTATATATGTAATGTCTCATGACTTTGCTTCTCTGCTGTTCCATCTGGGATCCTTGACCACGTTAATGCCTGGAGGGCACTGATTGATCCCGACACATGAGCGAAGTAAGGAATGGGTCCAAGCGATCGTTCGAATAGGCGTTCCAACACCTGAAAAGCCCTTTGTCCGTTTGCGGGAGGGCCTGTTGTGGAACAAGCACTCTAGAACCCATTCCTTAATTTGCTCATTAACAGTTTTAATGTGCAGGTCTCCAGACAGGTAGCAGAAGCAAACATAGGATGGTACCCAGGCTAGGAAACTTCACTGTAGGGAAGATAACATCAGAACACTGGCCATAGGAAACCGTGTTACATTTATACACACGTGAGGACCTTACATTTTGTATTTTGCACAATAAATCAGAATGATATACATCACTCAAAAAAGTAAACATCATTTGACAAAGGTAAGAGATAATGTGGAAGCCTTACCTAGTTTTCATATATTCTATAATATACACACTACTATAAACCCCACACTTGAATAATTGTACAAATATCACACTTTGGCTAAATGTCCCTTACCGGTACATACAGAATATAACTAATAGGCACTATAATTTAAAAATCAAATGTAATCCCATTCTTTGGTCTGCACAACACACCTGTGATGTCAGAGGTATTATAAGGCACAACAGGAGAACATGCAGCATCAGGACCGTGAGATGCTCAGACTCACCTGTGGGAGGAGCTGTTGTCATGGTTACCACAGGCGTGACCTGAGATTCTGTAGTCATGGTTTCTACAAGCGTGATCTGAGGTTCTGTAGTCATGGTTACGGGTGTTGCAATGGTTGACTCCGTACAGGAACACTGTAAATATGGTGGTATGTATATATATGAGTAAACTATGATGTTTGGACAAGTTGTACAGCTGTATGTTGAATTCTTTTGGACATTGTCAGTCCAATTTTTTTCTGAAATGCAACAATTTGAAATAAATTTGGTGTAGTATTACCTGTCCAGGAGGCCCGGGAGGACCGGGCGGGCCTTGTTGTCCGTCTACTCCATCAATTCCAGAGTCTCCAGGTGGACCAACTGGACCTTGTAGTTCGGTGCAGAAATTTCCGGGGGGTCCAGACAGACATCCGAGTCCTGTTGATTTCATAGACATTCAACGATGCAGTCTTAATATTGTTGATTAAAGACTCATATTTATAAAGATCAATAATACAGCTACAAACGCAAGTTCTGCTCTGAGACAGAGAGGGAGGGAGAGAGAGTGGGAGAGAGAAACCAGGCAAATACAGCGCCACCCATGTTGGTTTATGTTATATTTAATTAGAATAACACCCCTATGTTATGTTGGTTCGGTCCTAGAGTTAGTCCTACTGTTGTGTCTTTTGGGGAGCTTATCAAAGAACACCAGGACTCCGGGACTGGGCTTGCAGAGAGAGCTTTATTCAAATTAGATGTTAATGTGGTGGGTGGGGTTATAGGTTAGAAGGGTGGGGACAGTACAAAGTATATGGGTAAATGGAGATACTAACATTACAACATTCCTCCCCTACTTGATTAAAAACTCATTCTCAAGTTGTTATCATTTTGATCTCAAAGTTCGTTTTCAAACAAGAGTTCGTTTCACGTATAGTCTCTCGGGTGGGATGGAGGTTGCCTCATCCTGGTAGGGTAGTGTTGTCTCTCGTTGCTCTTTCTGGAATGTTAGTCAGTTTTTTTTCTTTCTACATAACACGCATGCATTATCACTAATTCATTCTACTCATGCAACTAGTTCGTCGACAATCAGTATTCAAAGTCCGTTTTCCGTTCCGATTTCTTGTTGTGAATGTGAATGTTCACTTCCTCATTACAGGTTCAGTCTCTCTGGTGTTTTGACAGTCCTTCCCGATCTGGTTACATATGGACTGGTTGTCTTCGTTGTTTGTTGTTGTTGCTGGTGTTGTTGTTGCTGCTGGTTTTCTGCATTGTCTTCAGCTCTGCTTTCTTCGGGACAGGTTGCTGGCACTTTCTTGAACATTGTTGAGTGTCGTGTTGTCTGCTTCCCATCTCTGTTTGCAGTGATTAATGTGCCCTTCTTTTGGATGATTTGGTACGGCTGATGATCGTATGGTGCTGTCAGCGTGTTTTGTTTCGGTTGCCTGACTAACACGGTGTCTCCTATGCGCAAGTTGTCGGGTCTTGCCTTTCTCTTTTGATCGGTGTACATTTTCATTCTTGCTTTCGCTGTGTTGTCCTTGCGGATCGCTTCTTTGTTCGACATACAGGGCTTCACATTGGGTAGCTTGATTTTGATTTCCCTGCAGAACAGCAGACTTGCCGGAGGCTTTCCAGTCGAGCTGTGTGGAGTTGCGCGGTAGTTTCTGAGCATTGCATTCAGTTCTTGCTTGATTGACTTGTTCTCTATTTGTGCTGTCTTCAGTGTCTTTCCCAAAGTACGCATGAAACGCTCGGCCTCGCCATTTGCTTGTGGCCAGTAGGGAATGATTTTCCGGTGTTGGAAACCAATGTATTTGGCAAAGTCTCTCATCTGTTCGCTGTTCCACGGTGGTCCGTTGTCTGTCTTGAGGATGTCTGGTGTACCAAACATGGCAAACACTTTATCCAGGACTGGTATGACCGTATTGGCTGATGTGGACCTCACATGCTCGATGACTGGGTATCGGGAATGTTCATCAATGATCACAAGAAGGTAGTCTCCGTTGGGGAGTGGTCCTTTGAAGTCTGCGCACAACTGCGACCATGGACGCTCAGGCATTGTAGTTGGTTGTAGAGGCGTCGCTGTTGGTGTTTTAGTCGTTGCCAGGCATGCTATGCATTTTCGAAGTGTTTCCTCTGTCTTCGTGTCTATGCCTGGGAACCAAACCTTTTCTCTGATCAAGGCTTTTGTCTTTACTATCCCCTGGTGACCTTCATGAGCTATGTTGATGACTTGTTGTTGTAGATCGGTTGGCACCACAATCCTCATGTTCCTCATGATGAGATCATGGTTGGGCGTTGTTGTCAGCTCGTCCTTCACATTTGCTAGTGCTTCGAGCTGAGCTTGGTCACATCCGACTGCTTCTTTTCGAAGATACCACTTTCCTGTTTGTATTAATCGTGCTGCTTCTTGCAGTGTTGGGTCCTGCAAGGTTGCTTCCTTGAAGTCAGTCAGAGACATTGACTTTGGCACTGCGTTGGTGACGACGTAGTGGACGTATTCATCTGCTGTGGATGTGTCGCTTGATGTCGTCGGTAGTGGGTGTCTCGACATGTAGTCTGCTGGGTTCTCGTTACCAGGCTTGTACACCACTGTGTATTGGTACTGTTGTAGTCTCAGTACCCATCTCTCCAACCGTAGCGGCAGCTTCAGATTGGGTTTGTTGAAAATGCTCACGAGTGGTAAGTGATCTGTTATTACTGTGAACGTGTTTCCGTACAGGTACAAGTGGAAATGCTGCAATCCCCAGTAGATTGCTAGAGCTTCTCGTTCCGTTTGGCTGTATCTCGTCTCAACATCGGTGAGGGATCTGCTAGCATATGCTATGACATTACGGGTGTCGTTTCCGTCCTTCTGCGTGAGGATGGCACCCAGTCCGGATGGGCCGGCGTCGACATGTAGCTCTGTTTCCTTGCTAGTGTCGAAGTATGAGAGATGCTTCTCGTGAGACAGGGCTTTCTTCACTTTGTCGAAGGCTTCTTCCTGCTCCTTGTCCCATGTCCAGGATACGTTTTGCCTAGTGAGATCGCGTAGTGGCTTTACTAGCGATGCGTATTCAGGGATGAATCGCGAGAGGAAATTTGTCATCCCCAGTAGACTCCGCATTTCACCTGCCGTCGTAGGCACTGGGCAGTCTACTATTGCCTTGACCTTGTCAGGTGCTGCAGATATTCCGTTCTCCCCGAACACATGTCCGTAGAACTCCAGTCTTCGTTTGTTGAATTTGCACTTGTCTCTGTGCAGGGTCAGTCCGCTCTCACGGATTCTTTGCAGTACTTGCTGTAGTGCTTCGTTGTGCTCCTCTTCACTCTTTCCATAGACAATTATATCGTCGCTTATGTTCCTGGTTCCCTTGATGCCTGCCAGGATTTGCTCGATTGTGTTCTGGAATATTTCACTTGCGGCATTGATTCCAAAAATCAGCCTCTTGTATCTTCGGAGACCAACGTGTGTGGCAAATGTCGTGACATTTCGACTGTCTGGATGTAGTTCGAGCTGGTGGTATCCTGCACGAAGATCCAGATGAGAGAAATGTGTAGCACCGTTGAGATCGTGTATCAGATCATCTATGGTTGGGGTCACATGCCGTTCTCTCTGTATCGCTTTGTTGGCCTCTCTCATGTCGATGCATATTCTTATGGAGTTAGTTTTCGGCTTCGGTACTACCACTATGGGTGATACCCAGGGAGTTGGACCATCAACTCTCTCTATGATGTCTTGTCGTTCCAGCTCTCGTAGCTCGGCTTCAACTTGTTTGCGCATGTGGAACGGGATGCGTCTGTGTGGCTGCTTCATCGGCATCACTGTCTCGTCGACATGAAGTTTGATCTGTGTGTTCTTGAGCTTGCCAATCCCATCGAAAACGTCTTGGTATTCCTTTACCAGTTGTTGGGTTTTATCCGTTTTGACAGCATTCACTGCTGGCTTGAACTTGACGAGCTCCAATTCCACGGCTGTGGAGTAGCTGAGCAGGTTATCGCTTGCTTGTGAGCC
The DNA here is from genome assembly GCF_000003815.2 of Branchiostoma floridae. Lineage (NCBI taxonomy): Eukaryota > Metazoa > Chordata > Leptocardii > Amphioxiformes > Branchiostomatidae > Branchiostoma > Branchiostoma floridae. The sequence goes on along the minus strand of NC_049987.1, from coordinate 22,698,552 downwards.
CTTTACCATATATCTGCAACAGTCATCTTGCTGTCACATTCCAAGGTAGTTTGGAATTTCCCCTGGATTGTTAGTGGTTTTCCCCCTCCGTAGGGTTTGAGCACAGTGCGACAGATGGTGAGTTTGGGTTTTCCCAGCGCTTGGTGTGTGCCTTCTCCGATTACATTTATGCTGGCCCCTGTGTCTATCAGAAACTTCACAGGAGTTGAACCACTCACCGTCACCTTTGTATGTGGGAGTGTCTTCCCGCTTCCCAAATGATAAGTGTAACCCTCGTCAGACTCGGAGGTTGAGCTATCGTCGTTTATTCTGTGAATCTTCCTCTCTCTCTTGGCTCTACAGACTTTTGCAAAATGGTTCATTTTGCTGCAGTACAGACACTTCTGGCCTTGTGCAGGGCAGCCTTGGGGCCCATGTGGGTATCCATTACCACAATTCCTGCACATCTGCCTTGTTTGCGGCTTGTTTACCTTTGGCCTGGCTCCAGGAGGTCGTGATGATCCTGGTCGAGGTCCTGGCCGGGGCCCTGGTCGTGGTTGATTGATTGTTTGGCTCTGCTTGCTCTGGGCCTGACCTCTAGCTGGACTCCCTCTGGCTGTGTTCACTTTGGCCTGATTTTGGGACGCACCTGTGGTGCCAGTGGTTTCAATCGCCAGAGCTTGTTTGTTCGAAATCTCCAAGGATCTGGCTGTCTCCAGAAGACCTTCTAAGTCAATGTCCTTGTTTTGTAAGGCTCTGCGACGTACTTTGTTGTTGTTACAGGTCAAGATTATCTGCATAAGGATCTCTCTATCAGCATCTTGAAATTCGCACGTTTTAGATAGTCCCCTAAGCCTTGTGCAGTACTGACCTACCGTCTCGTGCGTCTCTTGTCTAGCACTCCTGAACACATATGTATCATACACTGTATTCGTCTGTGGCTCGAAATGTGCCGTGAGTTTCTTCTTGATTTCTTCGTATGTTTCTTCAATTTCTTCACCATTTAAGTTCTCATAGATTGTATGAGTTTCTTCCCCTACAAAATGTAGAAGCATGGCTCTTTTTCGAGAGGGTCTTTTTAGCGAATGCCCACAAACGCCCACTCTAGAGAAGTCCGCGCTGCATGAATCTCATTTTTTTTGCTTGGGATATGTCCACGTTGTGCTCCCATGTATTAATCCTGAGTTTCAAGTCAATCCATCGACCCGAAGTGACATAAATCAAAGTTTTCGATTCTCGATGGTCTTTTTAGCGAACGCCCAGTAAAATGTCTTTTTAGCGAATGCCCACTATATCCACAAAAATATCGGCCGTCGCGCAACGACACCTAAACCTACCGCCACAAACATGTTCAAGATGGTGTCCCATTGATGTGTACGGAGTTTCCGTGCTTTACAAGCATTTTAAGTCCCTGTTTTTCGTCAAAATGTACAGCGCCGATACTGCCATACTTTAACAATGGCAATTCAAAATGGCGGGCACTAGTCATGTGACCTCCTTGCGGGACTGTTCTATAAGTATCGCGGGAGGGACTGTTGTAGCATAGCTTATCATACAACCATTTTAGATTGAATTCTGAACAAGATTTTCAATTCATAGTGCTATCATCTGACTGATATTTACATTGTGGTCCTTTTTTCTGTGCTATAATTACCCAGGTTTGAGGAACTTAGTGCAAATATGGATATTGATTCTCCTCAGTGCCCAATTAATGTACAACAGGCTCAGACACATTAACGTTAGTGTTATAAACCTGACTAGGGGCAGGTAACCAATACTAGAAAAACATAGCTATTCATTATTAACAATACTATTTACATTATAATAATAACTCTTCACCAAACTGGACTTTTCTTATCTTTATTTATCACAGAAACATTGTTACAATGAGGATTTGATTAGATGAGTATCTGTTACAGTGTGTACAAACTTATTTCAAATACAAAAATGTATTTCATTTCACTTCCTAAATATTTTTAAAGTATTGGAAGAGGTTGACACATAAACAATATTAATTGCATTATTTGTGTGCAGAAAAATGTGACCACATGCTATTAATAGCCTATTTAATATAGTAATAAAATATTGGAACATGGCATGAGCGGGCTCCTCTTCTGAGTACAGAAAGGAAATGTTTTATAACATTTAGTTATGACGTAGAAAATTTCAATTGTAAAATGTACCTTTATTAACATTGACAAACAAATTGTTTTTCTCTTCTTAATAAATGACGACAATACAGGTAAGTAAGGTGTGTTTCCTTTTATAACAGGCCAGGTAAGACACCGTACAGGTAAATAAGGTGTGTTTCCTTTTGTAGCAGACCAGGTAAGACACCGTACAGGTGAGTAACGTGTATTTCCTTTGATTACAGACCAGGTAAAACACCGTACAGGTGAGTAACGTGTATTTCCTTTGATTACAGACCAGGTAAAACACCGTACAGGTGAGTAACATGTATTTCCTTTGATTACAGAGCAGGTTAGACACCATACAGGCGAGTAACGTGTATTTCCTTTGATTACAGGCCAGGTAAGACACCATACAGGTAAATAAGGTGTGTTTCCTTTTATAACAGACCAGGTAAGACACCGTACAGGTGAGTAAGGTGTGTTTCCTTTGCATATAGACCAGATAGTGTATTATACAGGTGAGTAAGGTGTGTTTCCTTTGCCTATATACCATATAGGCCATCAAACAGGCGAGTAAGGCGTCTTTCCTTTGCCTATAGACCAGATAGGGCATTATACAGGTAAGTAAGGTGTCATTCCTTTGCCTATAGACCAGATAGGGTATTATACAGGTGAGTAAAGCAACTTTCCTTTGCCTATAGACCAGATAGGGTATTATACACTAAC
>NC_049987.1:22648157-22695615 GCF_000003815.2 Branchiostoma floridae | reverse complement strand
TGTACATACCCTACATGGTCTATATGCAAAGGGAAGACACCTTACTTGCCTGTATAATGCCCTATCTGGTGTATAGGCAAAGGAAAGTTGCTTTACTCCCCTGTATAATACCTATCTGGTCTATAGGCAAAGGAAAGACGCATTACTCGCCTGTTTAATGGCCTATATGGTATATAGGCAAAGGAAAGACGCCTTACTCACCTGTATAATACACTATCTGGTCTATAGGCAAAGGAAACACACCTTACTCACCTGTGCGGTGTCTTACCTGGTCTGTAATCAAAGGAAATACACGTTACTCACCTGTACGGTGTCTTACCTGGTCTGTTATAAAAGGAAACACACCTTATTTACCTGTATGGTGTCTTACCTGGCCTGTTATAAAAGGAAATACACGTTACTCGCCTGTATGGTGTCTAACCTGCTCTGTAATCAAAGGAAATACATGTTACTCACCTGTACGGTGTCTTACCTGGTCTGCTATAAAAGGAAACACACCTTACTTACCTGTACGGTGTCTTACCTGGTCTGCTATAAAAGGAAACACACCTTACTTACCTGTACGGTGTCTTACCTGGTCTGTTATAAAAGGAAACACACCTTACTTACCTGTACGGTGTCTTACCTGGTCTGCTATAAAAGGAAACACACCTTACTTACCTGTACGGTGTCTTACCTGGTCTGTAGTCAAGGAAACACACCTTACTCACCTGTACGGTGTCTTACCTGGTCTGCTATAAAAGGAAACACACCTTACTTACCTGTACGGTGTCTTACCTGGCCTGTTATAAAAGGAAACACACCTCACTTACCTGTATTGTTGTCATTTATTAAGAAGAGAAAAACAATTTGTTTGTCAATGTTAATAAAGGTACATTTTACAATTGAAATTTTCTACGTCATAACTAAATGTTATAAAACATTTCCTTTCTGTACTCAGAAGAGGAGCCCGCTCGTGCCATGTTCCAACATTTTATTAGACTATTAATAGCATGTGATTACATTTTTCTGCACACAAATAATGCAATTAATATTGTTTATGTGTCAATCCCTTCCAATACTTTAAAAAATATTTAGGAAGTGAAATGAAATACATTTTTGTATTTGAAATAAGTTTGTACACACTGTAACAGATACTCATCTAATCAAATCCTCATTGTAACAATGTTTCTGTGATAAATAAAGATAAGAAAAGTCCAGTTTGGTGAAGAGTTATTATTATAATGTAAATAGTATTGTTAATAATGAATAGCTATGTTTTTCTAGTATTGGTTACCTGCCCCTAGTCAGGTTTATAACACTAATGTGTCTGAGCCTGTTGTACATTAATGGGGGCCCCAAAGCCCTTTTCCGTAGAGCGTAATCGGCGGTTTTAATTCTACGTACTCCGTAGCGGGACCGTTCGAATTCAACGTAGAGCGTAATCGGTGCATTTTGCGTCGAGCGATATTGGCCCCTTTAATTTAACGTATTACGTAGAAGCTAACCGGATTTTACCGTAAAACGTAATTCATATTAATTTTTCGTCAAGCGTAATCAAAGTTTCATTAAACTTAACTAGTCTACCGGCAAATTTTACCCGCGAAAATGCTGGAAATTGCGTTTCAAAGGGTCCAGATTTCAAAATTTCGCCGGACATTCCTTGCTATGGCTCAACACTTCGGCACTGGACATGGTGAAAATATGTTGCGGGAGCGTCGTCCCCCAACTAGTAGAAATCTTTTTACCGACCTTAGCTTAGTTAACAAGCAAAATTTGCCACTTAAATGCAGGAAATGGCATTTCAGAGGGTCGAGATTTCAATTTTTCTCCGGGCGCCGGGCGGCCCTTGCCAAGGCTTGCGACGGCTTGGGCCTCCGGCGCTCATGACTCTCCGGCGCTCGTCGCCCTCAAAGACGTTTCTCTGACAGAAATGTCATTACATTGAGCATATGCCTGCCAGCAAAATTTGCCCCTCAAAATGCAGGAAATGGTGTTTCAGAGGGTAAAAATTTCCAAATTTTCCCGTACCTACCTTGCGACAGTTCGACTGTTCGCGCTTTCGGCACTCGAAATCTGAAAATGATGTTTGGGGGCGTTGCCCAGCTTAAAGCTAAAACCATGTGGATTTCTAATTGGATGCTATCTAACTTAGCTTAGTCTGTGAGCAAAATTTGCCCTTCAAAATGCATAAAATGGCGTTTCAAAGGGTCAGGATTTCACAATATTCCCGGGGGAGCATGCCCCCGGACGGCCTAGGATTGTCGCGCCTCCGCTTTCGGTGCTACAAGTGCTGAAAATTACGTCACATGAGAAATTTGCTTTGGCCAGCAAGACGTCTTTAGAAGTTAAGTTTTAATCTTATTGATTATCAGTTTTGTTTAGATCTCATCTTCACATGTTCTGCCGTCGGCGGAGTTCAGCCAAAAGACAATAAAAATTTGCATAATGCATTATGAAATTTCGTAATTTAGCGTAGAGCGTAATAAAGTGTCCATAATTTAGCGTATTACGTAGCCGGCCCTCCCGAATTTAGCGTAGAGCGTTGTCGGTACCCCCCCTTGGGGGCCCTCATTAATTGGGCACTGAGGAGAATCAATATCCATATTTGCACTAAGTTCCTCAAACCTGGGTAATTATAGCACAGAAAAAAAGGACCACAATGTAAATATCAGTCAGATGATAGCACTATGAATTGAAAATCTTGTTCAGAATTCAATCTAAAATGGTTGTATGATAAGCTATGCTACAACAGTCCCTCCCGCGATACTTATAGAACAGTCCCGCAAGGAGGTCACATGACTAGTGCCCGCCATTTTGAATTGCCATTGTTAAAGTATGGCAGTATCGGCGCTGTACATTTTGACGAAAAACAGGGACTTAAAATGCTTGTAAAGCACGGAAACTCCGTACACATCAATGGGACACCATCTTGAACATGTTTGTGGCGGTAGGTTTAGGTGTCGTTGCGCGACGGCCGATATTTTTGTGGATATAGTGGGCATTCGCTAAAAAGACATTTTACTGGGCGTTCGCTAAAAAGACCATCGAGAATCGAAAACTTTGATTTATGTCACTTCGGGTCGATGGATTGACTTGAAACTCAGGATTAATACATGGGAACACAACGTGGACATATTCCAAGCAAAAAAAATGAGATTCGTGCAGCGCGGACTTCTCTAGAGTGGGCGTTTGTGGGCATTCGCTAAAAAGACCATGCGCTCTTTTTCTACCCTCATTTGTAAGGTTGATAGCGAGAAGATAATTCTCAAACCTTTGAATCCACTTCTTCCATCTGGTCCCGACGGACGATCCCCCTTCCTCTGTGGGAAGAAATGGCGGGAAAGTTGGGGCAACGCTTGGGTTGGCCATCTGTGTCCGAGTTTTGTCTTCAGATGAAAGGTAGAGCCAGAGTCTTCTCAGGGTGTTCCTTTGGCATTACTTGCCAATATTGGATGTCCGCTTGGGTCGTTTCGTGATCCTCGTCGCCATAATGTTGTGTCTTTTGGGGAGCTTATCAAAGAACACCAGGACTCCGGGACTGGGCTTGCAGAGAGAGCTTTATTCAAATTAGATGTTAATGTGGTGGGTGGGGTTATAGGTTAGAAGGGTGGGGACAGTACAAAGTATATGGGTAAATGGAGATACTAACATTACAACACCTACCACCGACTATGCCGGCCATGCTGGAATAAACCTCAAGTTAACAGTTGCATCGTGTTGCCCGTGAGTCGCCCCCTTATAGCGATCCTTGTCCATACTGGCGTGGTGGCAGCGGTGGGATACGAACCCACGCCATCGAAATAACTCCCTTCAAATGCCAACATGGACTGTTCCAAAATCACCCCTGAAGCTACTCATTATCACCAGAGTGAAGAGAGGAAAATCTGTTTATTATATTAATATACTAATTTCTTACAAATTATTAGAAAGAGAAGAGATAAAAAGAGAGCGAGAGATTATTTACTTTCAAGTTTGAGGCGCACTATCCTTAGTACAGCATTTGCAGCGGATGTACTCTTTGATGCCCTCTTGGCTCTGTGATGCACTTCTCCACTTCTCCAAAAGGTGGCGCTGTCTTCACGTCGCCAGCCTTCAGTTGAGCCCTCAGGGCCGAGCAGTGCTGAGGTCTGTCAACATAACAGGGCAATTATCTTTCCGTTTCAGTGAACAACAGTTATACTCCCTGAAGGTCACCAAATATTCAGCGCATTGAGTTCACATGCTTTGTCACTTTCTATTAACAATGCCACTATAATTCCAGGCATGGCAAAACATTAATTATTATTAAGATAAAACTCTCAGCATTACATAATATACTTACAAAGTTTAACTACAGACATGGACGGTGCTTGCACCCTCCCTTGACCTTGAAAATTTGCAACATGCACACACACACATACATACACACACACATGAATACACATTGAGTACATTACACAAAGTTTAACACAGTTGCACACAGACACACACAACTGTGATCATGAGATGTTATTTAATTCAAAGGTGGGCTAAGTGACCAAACATTAACATCAAAAATAATCTTTATACTTACCCTTGATTCCATTTTGTTCTTCAGATCCTGAAGCTGGCTGCGTAGTAGCATCTGTTGGTCCTGTATGCCTTCCATGAACGTCGCCTGTTGATCTTGCATCAAGGCGAGCTCCCGCACCGTGAACAGCAGGGCGACAAGACTCACCACAGCCGCCAATCCTGACAGCGCCGAGACGATCCCTATGGCCCGGCAGCCTCCATGACGACCGACAGATTCTTCCGGAGCTGCTCCGCTGTTTGGGAACAGGTTCTGGGACGACATCTCTGAGAAACCTCACAGGAAATCCTGCAGGAATATCGAAAATGTAACACGTGATACATTCATCTCAACAGAACCTGATAGGTTACGAGGCCTGCACATGCAATTATCACTCTGCCGTAATATGCCACACTCCCCACTTGAACATAAGCACACAGATTTTAGGAGGCAACAAAAATGCTAGTGTCACAAAAGTTTGACTCTGATGTTGAAATCTGCTCAATACAAGATAACTTGCTTACCCTGATTGAATTTCTGGAGAGTGCAGCCCAACAATTCTCTAGATGATAGTGGAGGATGTGAGCTCAATAATTCTTGATTGGAATGGGTCAATAAGGGACGTGAAAGGTTCCCCTATGAAGACACACTCTGATCATGTGGCGCACGTCTGCTGTACTGACCCCAGACCGGTCGATCTGGTTTTGTAATTGACAGTTGGCATTATAAAAGAGCCACTCCTACACTCATTTGGATGGGTTGAACTGAAGGCAACCAATTATTGAGAGATAAGCTGGGATAAGCTAATACAAGAAAAAGGTAGAGAAGGGATGCTGTTGAAAAGGGAGGGCTGTAACATTATTTCTACATATATCAGCGACACCAACCAAAACGCCTATCAAAGTTCATGACACACACACCAGACGGGCTTAACCAAGACTTACGATGATTGCTTGTTTAACACTTGAAGAGTTTTCTATGAGCCTGAGATACCATCTGTTCTCTTGATTGATTGTATCTGGTTAGTTTTGGGAACAAAATTAGCCTCAGACATGCAAACCTGAGATCACAGCATGCGCTACACGTCATGATGTCACAACAGCTAATCATTGTCTCAATGGAATGTCACCCAAAGCATGCCTTCAGTGTCGACAGATCTACAATAGGAACAACTAAATCAGGGCAAGATACATCAGAAACAAGATTCACAGTATATAATGTTCCACTATGTGGCCTCTTTTCTGAACTCTATGATAATTGATATATGAGCACATACCTGCCATCACTATCACACAGTGCCGAGGTATTGTCCAAGCTTTTGCACTGCTGCAGGTGAATGCCAAGGCATCATGAAAAGAGAAAGATAGTGACAATCACTCGACATACTACATGTAGAAAGTTTCTGTTCAGCATTGACAGTTAACAGCGATGGTATTCAAATTAGATGACTCACATAAATAAGGGCACAAGCCTTCATCCCCACATAGCATCTCAAACTTGTATCAAATTATCTAAAGACATAGAACATCACAAAAAACGAATTCCTGATTCCAACAACAGAAAGACACGTGTCTAAGAGAAGACTATTTCCTCTCCAACACGAGAGAAGGGAGGGTTCAATACAATTTCAAAAAGATAACTTAAAAAGATACAGAAAAAAAAAACATTGGAAAACTCACTGCCATAGATGTGGTGTGAGTGCCATCCATCGTAGTGTCTGCTGGATCAATGCTTTCCCTTGCTAACCACAAATAGCCAGCAAAAGTACTGAGCCAGCAGTCACTCAGCTTTGGTGTTTCACTTATTAATACACTACTAACACATACCCAAAAATGTACTCTCTCACACATATGCTCTGAAACATGCACACACACACACACTCTCACACACAAACACACACACACGCACACGCAAACACACACACACACATGCACACTGGCGCTTGCAAAAACCGACACATGTACCCGGCCAAATTCACCAAACATGCATACACAAAGAGATAATACACAAGACATCATTTCTGCTGCATTTTGTATAGCATGTTACTTTTCTTTCCAACAAAATTAGGGATGATAGTACTGTACATAAAATTACATCAGATTCTGATATCGACTGAACAGGTACAATCTTACTATTGACCTATGTTTACAATCAACGAATACATGTACATCTAAAATGTATTTGGCGGGAATTTTCCTGAACAACATCATCTACACAAGAATAAGTACCAGCCATACTAAGTATTGCACTTGAGGCTACCGACATTACATTTCCAACCTAGTACACTGTAAAAAACAGTCCATCAGAATACATCAAGCAAGGATGTAGGTCTACCACAAAAAACAGACAAACTTTGACTGGCCTCATCTTGCAGAAGCTTCAAGCAGTATTTTTTTTCTTGCCACAATCTGATGCTTATTCTTGTAAGCAGTTTCAACATTCAAATCAGCTCCAATATCATTGAAGGTGTTGTTAGAAACAGCTAAGTATCCTATTTGCTATACATTGATGTTGCTCTTATATCTAATGCATTGCTATTGCTATCTTAAATTACGTATGTGGGTATTGCTAACTATTGTTGACTTGAGTTTTATAAATACAAGAGTGGCTTATTGATTGGTGCATCCACAAAATTTCAGTAGTAAAAAAAACAACGACTAACTTTACCAACATGAATATTCACACAGTGCAAATAAAAGAGTCTAATAGTATCATTTTTGTCATGGCAAGTTTTCTAGGCGACAAGTGCTTTGGACACAATGTACACGGTACATACTCTGTACGTATAATTCTATAAAACCTAATGGCTAGACGTGTGCTTTGAATAAAAGCCTGCTACTTTGACCATGGCAAGAAGTGTGCTTTTGCATGATTACAACCTACTAGTATATATTAACATATCATTGCCTTTTCATTTTTTTTGTTTTACAACAATTATACAAAATTCCAGTCATATCTGCTTTAATGCAGATCAATTGATGCATAGGCAGCTTACAAAAAACGTTAAACTAATACTCTTAATTAAGAATAACAGTTGCATTGAAGCCAATCTGTTAGACATTTAGCACAGAATTTCTAGGCTGAAAGTATCAAGTCTACAAGAAGTACAGACGTTGTCATATAAAATATTACAAAAAGAACACACATCAACATATCGACATATCTACCTATCAACTTAACTAAATACGGATGTTATTATGATCATATATTTTTACAATTCTACCTCAGAGGTAATATAATCAAGTTGAACTAATTAAGCTACTGTATACTTGTCAACTGTTTCCTTTAAGTCAAAGTAAAAGATTTTTAAACATTAATTCCATACACAAGATAAAGCATCTACCGGTAAGCTTTTGGGCAGTTCTCTGACCCTTGTCAAGTTAGAATGACCAAAAACCTATGTCACATGACCTGGACAGAAGCATAATGGTAGCAATGGGTCAAAGAGTGCCCAGCGGTTGATAAGCAGTTTACATTATGTACGGAAATAACATGTAAAAATTTGACCATTCGATTACCGTTGAAAATGAACCTCCTTATGAAAGTTTCATTTATAAGTCTTTCACAAAATCATGCGATGATCAATGTAATTTTTTGACTACTTCTTGCCACCAACAGAATCAATGCCACCCTCTTCTGTACTTGGCGAGTGTTTAACATGATAGTTTGGAATGTTACACCACTATCTAACTCTATTGATATGGCCTTTAAGAATGGAATTACATGCTATCACTCACAAAACCAATGTCACATGAAAATATACCTCCTGACATCTCCTACACAAATATTGCAATTTGTTACTATCACTCTCTTTCCTTCTACCTAAATCTCTCTGATTGTCTATTGCGAACTCACAAAAGCTACACAACTATTTTAGCATACACATCACTCAAACTAATGGCCATCCTATACGCTGTAACGCTATTGTTTGTTACACAAGCTTGCACAAGATAGCAGCAACAAGATTCTGACTGTTCTGGGGGAGGGGGGCGACCTTGAAGTAGGAGGGGTGGCGGGCAACCTTGATTCTCTGATTTCACGCATGATAACCATCTTCAATAATCCTAAACTTATCAATTTCAAAGGCTTAACCTATCAGCTTCAATAATAACCAAACTAGCAGTAAAACTAAAAGGGACAAGATTCATCATTGTAGAGTAAAAGACAGTTTTGTCCTTCAGACTCACTCCTTATTTGGTCTTGGTCTGACAGATGGAACAGGTGGCATGACCTTTGGCCTAGAGGGGATGGGTGGAGGTGGCCCCCCAGGTGGCCCACTCGGTGGCCCTGCTAGTGGCTCGCTTGGTGGTGGCTCATCTGGCGGCCCGGGCGCTGGCCCACTCGGTGCAGAAACAGAGGGTGCAGGTTTGGCCGTCTCGTCCCCTACTTGTTCTTCTAGTGCGACATCAGTGGCCAGTTCATCTGTAGGTAATGACCCCGTTTCCGTGGGTGATGACCCTGTTTCCATGGGTAACGACCCTGTTTCCGTCGGCAACGACCCCGCCTCGCTGACCTTGTCAGACCCTGTCTCAGACACGACGGAACCCTCGCGACTCTCCATGGAATCCTGTGAGGCAAGGTCACTGCCCGAATCAAAGATGGCGGACTGGACGTTCCGGCGTGGGGGAATGGGTGGGGGCGGTGCGGCTGGGTCGAGCCTGGCACTCTGGGGTCGGCGTGTGCTGGCTCTCTTCGCTGGGCGGGGTGGGCTCGCTGGGGGCTGCTCGACCCCCGGGGATTCCATGTCAGCATCGACCTTGAATGAATTGAATGAATGAATGAACTTTATTGCTCGACAATTGTACATGGTACAATGTATGGCAAAAGCTACTGAACGTGTACGGCAACAACTACAGTACTACAAGCAGATCTTGCAGCTGCATAAGCTGGGGAATGAGTTTAGCCATTTTGCGGTGGAATAAAACTGCCGGCTTAACTCCTTCCTCAGCTTATGATACTATCTTATGCCACCCCAAGATCTGGGCTACATAAAACAACAAGGCTACATAAAACAACAGAATATTATCGACAACAGCACAGTCATATTTGAGTTATTCGTTCTCCAATTTGGAAAACTGAACAGATATAAAATTCTGACCTAAATTGTATGTCTGCAAATATATATGTGGGAGTCGGACATGATAGCAGTACATGGAGAATTTTGTGTGCCAGATTGGGTCAGTGTATTTTTTTAGTTCAAATACAGTAGAAGCTGCTTAATTGCACACCCAGTTTGCCCATGCATCTCATGCAATTATCAGAATGGTACAACAAAGTGAAGTTATTAAGCTGGACCGCACCACCATGGGATTTAGGGCTTTTGTGTGATTATTAACAGAAGTGTGCGATTATCTGCTGTGCAATTAACTGGCTTCTACTGTATTCTAAAACAGTGCTTCTATCTGTTTGCCTTAAGCAGGACAATTCACCTTGGAGCGTCGCGGGATGGGTTGCGGACGGTTCTGTGGGGAGGGGGGCGCCCCTGAAGCAGCCGAAGATACTGGCCCGGTGGTTGGCCGTGGAGGCGGCCCGGTCCCTGCTACTGGCCCGGAGGCAGGTCTGGGAGGTGGTCCCGTCTGCGGGCGGTGTTGCGGACTGGTGGACGCCGCAGGGGGCGAAGGTCGGCTGGGGGCAGCGGGGTCACCGGCGGGCTGACCTACGGCCGGACCAGCGGGGGTTGGCTGGAGAGGAGGGCCGCTCATCAGTCGTCGGATCAACTCCTCTGCCTCCTCTACATTCCTGGTGGGGATGAATGCATAAATGTTTAATTTACTAAGAGAGAGAATAGAAGAAGCTGAACCTATGTATTAGTACATGTATTAGATTAGTATTAGAAGTCCTGATAGTCATTATTTATGTACAGTCAAACCTGTCTATAGCGGCCACTCAAGGGACCGGACAAATTTGGCCACTATAGACAGGTGGCCTCTGTATAGAGGTGGCAACTTGTAGATAAAATACCCAAGGGACCGACAAAAAGTGGCCACTATGGACAGGTGGCCCCTCTGTAGAGGTGGCCCCTAATACAGGTTTGACTGTACTTCAGTGAACCTTATATCTCTATATCACAGCCGACCAATGACGATGATGGTGAAATCTTTGTAACTTCGTAACTTATTATGTTTATACATGTACTTAGCCCGATAGGGCATGAATGTACAATAAAAGCTCTCATTCATTCATCAATGTGTTTTGCAACCATAAGCAGCCCACATGGACTTACAAGCCGCAGAACAAGGAAAACATTACATAGAGTCAAATCAAATGGAAGAAAGTAGTACATAATGATAAATCAAAGTGAGAGTCACCTGGTGTGCGTCACATGGGTCACGTTGAATGGCATCCCGATCATAGCAGGTCCCTACATGAATGCAATGTAACATATAATAAGGAAATGAAATGTTTTTGTATTACTGAGGGAGAATATTCCCAAACACCAGGGTCTACATTTGTATCTGTCATGGAAATTTGCTTGTTGGGGCAGTACAAATTTTCACCCCAACCATCCAAAACCTGAACTTCAATAACATTTTTGACTGTAAGTTCATCTGTGATGGTAGTAAACATTATGTTACAAATTTTAACACTTTATATCCGTACACAAAATAAAGCGCTTGCCAACAAGCTTTCGATCAGTCCTCTGATCGTTCTCAAGTTGTAATGACCCAAAACCTAAGTCATTCTTCCGGAACCTTCCCTCAACCGAGACGGGGGCCGATACCGACTGCCTAGCACCTTTGACCCTTTATTGACATCACACTAGGTTTGGGGTCATTACAACTTGAGAAAGATCAGAGGACTGATCGAAAGCTTGTTGGTAAGCGCTTTATTTTGTGCACGGATATAAAGTGTTAAAATTGTAACATAATTCAATAACATTATACTGATAAAAATGCATTTTGGCTGGTGACAGTTTAACAAACAAAATCAACAACATGGGCTCCCAAACAACGAGTGGGACAGAAAAATTCAAGGCTGGAGACAACCATGCTAAATACCCAAGAGCAAGTGGCTTTAACCAACCATAGCTGTTTCCTTTGTCCAACCAGGCTACCATGGCAACTAAAGATGGCTTTACCCAATCACAGCTGCTCTCTCTACTCACCCAGGTTACCATGGCAACTAACAATGGCATTAACCAATCACAGCCTATCTGCATCACCATGGCAACTACAGATGGCATTACCCAATCATGGCTGTTCTCTCTGCACACCAAGATAACCATGGCAACCAATAACAAGGTTACCATGGTTACCAAAGAGGGATTTGACCAATCACAGCTGCCCATTTCACCAGCAATGCACCTCTACCATTTCACCCAAAAGACATGTGTTTATCTGTGAAAGGAATCCCTTCCACATTTCAGTACCGGTGTTGTTACAGGTTCCACCGGTGCACCTGTTTGTGTTTCCTGTTGATTCATAGAAGGTCCCCTGAAACCGTCTACGCCATGTAAACTTTGCCTCAGCTTCTTCCACAGCTGCAAACAGGTTAGTAGATACATGTATATCATATATTTCTTGATTCCAGGCTAAGGTTTTTTGTAACTTAATGTGTATGTTAACAAGCTGTCTGAATTGGTCCAAACAGATTTGTTACCTTCAAGAAAAATGGAAGTACTATTTTTGGTGCGTGTTCGTCTGGTGTGTTTCCAAATATTTTATTTGAGCAAAACTTTTAAACTTCTGGAGGGATTCTAGACATTTGTAATGTGGGTAGGTTTTAGTATGACAGGAGTCAAGGTCAACATTGGGCCTCCTGATGTGTGACCTTGGTACTGCAGCAGCATTTTTGTCTCTTTGATCATGACCTGGGCATGCCCTCTAGTCTAGCAGCTGGTTTTGTTTTGTATAATAAGTACCATGTTATATGGCAGACTTCTATGCTTTAGTGCAGTAGGTATGATCTGCCTAAGACAGGACTGTAAGGTTTGAGACAATGTTCTTACCTTTTTATCTTTCTTGCCTACTTTCTCAGGCTGTAGAGGCTGAGCTTGTGGAAGAGGAGGTCTCTGAACAGGTGGAGGGGGTTGCGCTTGAAGGGGAGGGGGTCTTTGCACAGGGGGTGGGGGTTTCTGAGTGGCCACAGCTTCTGCGGACACTGTGGACTTAAATTTTGGAGGAGGGGGTCTCTTTGGGGGAGGGGGTCTTGAAGGGGGTTTCTTCTTCTCCCCTCCGACGAAGAGTTCCCTGTCTGGTGCAGTGGGGGGTCTCATAGGGGGTCGGACTGGTCGGGTGGGTGCGACGGGGCGGTCGGTGGCGTCCCCACCCCCCCAGGAGTCATCCTCGGGGGTAGGGGAGGGGTCGAGGGGGACGGGGGTAGGGGTGGGAGAAGGGGAGGGGGTGAGGGAGGTGGGCGCTAACGGGGCAGGAAGTTCCGCCTCAAGGTCGTTGTCAAAGACGTCTGTAGGATCATCAACGTCACCTGTAAAAAGATTTGAACTTTATTAGAAAGGAAAAAATTGAAATCGACTGGTGAATTTCCGTTTACGGTGTACAGACAGACAGTAGCATTGCAGGCAACCAACAGGATGCCTAAATTGCGCTGTAGTTTACATAGAAGAGCGTCATTATGAAATTAAGACAGAAAAATTTCACCTCATGTGTCAACCAAAAAAACAGAACTTCATAACATGAAATAGATGACATTGTTTTTTTGTAACCTCAAAATGACAGATTTAACAGAAAAAGGAATAACATCAGCTACCTAAAAATGAGTGGGAAAGCAAAAAATCAAAGCTGGAGACAACCCTGCTACCAACACAGATGAAGTTGGTATGTTCTATATCTGTATCTGTATCTATATAGCCGGTATAACCGCCCTTCGGCGTAATTCATCAGCTTCGCAGGCACGCGGCTCGGCAGCAGCTGGTTATATTATACTGAAGGACCCGTCACACCTAACTTTTGCACATTCATCTACAAGCGTTCTTTAAAACTATCCAGAGATGATGCCCCTACTGTGCTTGGTGACAAATTCCTGTTAAGACATACCCTCCATTTCGAAGCTGATCTGGGGTGTTTCGAACTCCTCCCCCAGAAGACTGTTGGCTGCAGCATTGAAGAAAGACGAGGGGCTCTGAGCGATGCTGCATAGGCTCATCTCTCTCTCCAGGTGTCCCTGCCAGTCCTGGCTGGCCAGCCACACCTGTAACACCTGCCCACGCACCTGCCACAGGTAACACAACAGGTGAGACAACAGGTAAGACCAAACATTCTGCAGCCCCACTCCCACATACATTTTTGCCTTCCTGAAGAAGGTTATCTTTTTTGGTGCATGTGTCAACTGTGAGTACTACACGAAAAGGACAGTTGTTCTTGTTGACCAGCACAGATTCAGACACAGAGGCTGATGTGTTGTACATTTGTTTTTATGTACATTGTTCAATGTACACATAATGTATGCTGAAGACCTGTAATTTTAGCTGACTTGTAATGTTACTGTAACACAGGGCTCTAGCCAGCTCGAATTTTTTTTTCCTTCAGTCAATTCCCATTGTCGCGAGAACTGTGAAAACATTATCCAGGAGTTAGAAAGACTGAACTAAGACCTTGAAAAACAGGTTTTTAATGAGATTATCGTATGAGAAAGGGAGCCGACACACTTCGTCAACAATAATAACAATAGTAAAACAAACAATGTGTGGCTTTTATGGCCGTGGACGGCGTCCCCAAGCCGCCTATAGCTTCCACCAAGGATTTTTGTCCGCCAAGGTTGACGGATTTGTTTTGAAATTTTTCCATTTTCCGTCACACGCAGCAAATTTCTGTCAATTGAAGGAAAAACGAACGCTGGCTAGAGCCCTGCTGTAACATCTATTTAATGGATGGTATAATTTACCTCAGTGCCGTCCAGTTCCACAGCCTGCAGCGCTGCCTTCCCATCAGAAAACGTCACGACAACCGTGTCTGCCACAAATCTGTACAGAGTAAGTATGACATGTTGGTTACCATGGTAACAGAATGTAACTTTAAGCTGTTTGGAAACATGCTTATCATCCACAATTTCTAAACTGTTAAATGTCAGGCTGCAATTGGGCTTCAGGCTTCAGGCTTCAGACGGACAATATCAATAGGTAATGCATGTCAATAGAAAATGCATTTCTTCTGGATTTAAAAGAAAAGTAAAGGTAGTCCCATAGCTGTATTAGTGAAGAGGGTTGTCATCCACTGTGCCTTGGTGAACAGTAAGGAAGGGAGGAGCCCAACCCTCTCCCTCCACTGCCTTTTACCCCCCCCCCCCCCCAACCGAAGTCAGGTACACAATTCTACACCTGGGTGGAGTGAGGAAAGTTGTCAAAGTGCCGTTTGCAAAGACACAATGTCTAGCCAGGCAATACAAGAAATCAAACCTCTTGGTACCATGTCCTCTAGCATATCCACTCGACCATTTAGTGCCTGAATTTTGACAAAAAATGACAATGATGGTTAACAATTTCTTTTCAAAAAAGAACAATTTTCTGACCTGACCAGCACAGCTTCCCCCACTGTCGCAAACAGGCTCAACAGGTCATTCACAAGGTCATCGTCGTAGAAAGGGTTGTCTTCTGCCTCCCAATTGGCTATTGCCACCACCACGGTGCCATCAGGGGGGCCCTGGGAGCCAATCACCTCCTTGTATACTTCTTGACGTTTGGCTTCGTCGACTTTCAGCACCTGAACTTCTACAATGGCCACCACTGGCCTGAAGCAAACAAAAATAATGATTAACTTTTACTTCAATTTCAAATTATGAAAATTTACTAACACTTAATAATATGTGACTTATTACAATATAATGCAACAGATCATTGTCAACACAAATCATGAAAGAAAAACATGAATGAGGTTTGAGCAGTGAATTTTGTACTGAAAACAGCCTGATATGTATTTTGTTCAGAACGCTTTGTCTGTCATGGTGAAATACCAATAAAATCTGAACAAAACATTAAAAAAATGGATTGATAGGAAAATAAGGTGTGTATCTACTGGACAGAGCAGGTTGGAAGCACAATGTTAAGACTAGCCAAATGCTGCCCACTCTTGTCAGGGACATATCAGTAGTATGATCAAATACTGGATACTAACAGTAAAACCTGTACAAGTAGACCTTAACATAAAGACCATATTGGCCCATGTGACTTCTTTTCCCTATTGAAAAGCATTAAGAATTCTGTCTGAAATGACCACCTGTCCAAAAAGACCAGTTTTATGGGTCCCATGATGAGTGGTCTTCTTGGGTAGGTTTTACTGTATATGCTACTATGGCCTTACCTGTGGTCAGAGGTCTTAATTTCTGCCCTCCCATAGTGAAGCAATGTCCCATGATCAACTGGTGGTGGCTCCTCTCCCTCTGTAAACAGATAAACAAGCAAATAAACATCCTGAAATACTTTAACAATTTTAAATTTATACAGGAGTCATCCTGATAAACAAACATCTCAACAATTATGAACTATCCAAACAACTGTGAGCTTAATAAACAAGTTTTGTTTTTGTTTATTTATTTCACACTTGAAGAGAAAAAAGGAAATGGATACATGGCAATTGAATATAAAGAGATATAACAGTGCAAAAGAGAACAAAAGATTCAATCTGCTTATATGGAGGCCTCCCTTTTCTAACTTATTATAACATCAATTAAACAAAAGGAATAAGTATGGATAATAAAGAAACATTTTTATAATACGATAAACCACATAATGAAACTACATTTTAACAATTTGAAACTTCATAAATGACTCCCCAAACAGTTTTCTGCCAAACTTTACAAACACTTAGTACTTGTAAGTGAAAGTAATTATAATGAAAGTGACAGGCGAAAGCAAAACTAATTTGATAAACACCTGTCTTTGTTCTTGGCATTCTTCTTCTTCTCCAGAGCACCCGGTCGGTCCAGGCCGGACAGCGACACTTCTCACTCGTATCGTAGTCATCGGAGAACAGGTCGTACTTATAGGTGGGGGCAAAGTTGGTTTGACCCTCCTGAAAGCCCTTAAAGGCCTACAAAAGGTACAAAAGTGCTTAATGTTGGTGTTGTAGTTTCAATAATGTCAATTACCAATTATCTGCCAGGCTACTTGTACGTAAAGCACAGGAAACAGAGTGTTTGAAATTACAGATGCACACATACATGTATGTACAGTTTATATACAGCACTGTACTATTATTGTTTTATACTAGGGGATGTTGCATTGAAAATGCACTTTTGAAGGGAAGCACATATTGACCTGTCTTAATGCACAAGGGCCAAAATAACTGAGTGCGAAGTAAATATTTTCAGACATCAAATCTAACTTAATTGAAGTATATGAATAACATTGGACTACATCTTGATTTGTTTCAAATATAGTTCAGAAATGTTCATTTGCTTGAAAGTGCTAAAACTGTTGAGCTGTATAAAGGACTTGTACTCACCTCCCCTTGCTGCTTGGTGATGTTGAGCTGGTCGAAGGTCTGCAGTTTCCCCCAGTTCTCCTCTGCTATAAGAGCCTTGCACTCCTCGTTTGTCAGGTCGATACGGTAGTTAAAGTCTCCACACCAGAAAATGTAGTCATGGGATCCAAGAGTCCGACCCTAACAACAAGATATGATATGCAAAAATGTATCACCATATTTTTATTACAGACGTTGCAATGACCTATATGTACAATGTAGTGGGTAGACTGTGGAAGATTGTTCGCCTTGTAGTCGGTAGGTCTTGAGTTTGATCCCCTGCCATTATGCCAAGGAATTACAAAAATGGTACATGCTGCTTTTTCTACTTAGCAGTCCGCATTTGGAAAAGTGTATGGCATTTGAACACTCACACCTGTGCACTAGCCCTATGCTGTAGTGATTGCACAAAGTTGTGTGGTCCATGGTCTATTGAAATGGAGATGGGCTCAGCCCTATACACCATCTGGTGTGAGAAGGTCTTTGTCTAGGACTAATGAAGTTTACTTACTATTAATTCATGCTTGTAGGCTAATTGCAAGTGAACAACAATTAACAATAGTGTGTAAGTAAGTGATTGATAAAACACAAACCCAATTTTCCTTCCACCTACCATGGGAAAAGAGAGCCCCCTAGCAATTTCCATAAAGTCTGCATTGCGCTCCTTGACTTGGGACTGCCCAGCGGCAAAGTGGGAACACACGAAGCACATGGACGTCCCGTAGAGTAGCATCCGGATGGCCACAGCTCCCTTGTTCCCCGCTGCTCCTCCTAGGCCGGTCTTTACTATGTCCACTGCCACATCTCTGAGGTAACACACAAACAAATATGTCAGCAAACAAACAAACAAGGGTTTTTGAAAATGGCTGACTTTCAAAGACAAAGAAAAAACACCATGTCTTCACCATGTCTACAGTTACATCTCTGGGAAACAAATAAATATTTAGCAAACAAATAAATTAGCCCACAAACGCACAAACAATAAGTTTCCAAAAAGTACAAGTCTTGGTGTAACTGTAAATACTGCTCCACCAATGCCAGTCTTTGCAATCATTATGACAGAAATACACTCGAGTTAGAGAAGGTGTTCAGTGCCTTTCCTTTTTAGGCACCCATTTAAATGTAGAAACTTAAGCTAAGATTTCAAGTGAACATCCCAAACCAAACGACCACCTTTCCACCTTTCCACCTTTTAAAATCACATAACAGTCACCTCTGCTGTAACCCAGTAACCTCTGACATACATTGTTTGTAACCCAGTGACCTCTGACATAACCCAGTGACCTCTGACATAATTCAGTGACCTCTGACCTGACAAAGGGCGCGAGCTGTGGCCGGATGAAGACGTACAGACACACGCCGACCAACTGGTCCGACGCCACCAGGATGTACTTGTGGTCGCGGGAAATCGTTTTCTGGAGCTCCAACGCCCACGCACGCTGGTTGTCAGTGCTGCAGCAAAAAAACAACAAAAACAAACAGTTATATTAAAAGTTAATGCAAAAATCTTATGGTTATCATATGATTTTGGAAATGGTCAATGGATATTTATAACTGACATAAAAAAATGCATCAGTTAAAGTTGACCCTTTTTGGTATACGTATCTGTTGTAAACGAATGCTGTCTGAAACGTCTGACCGTTTCCAAAATCATAATATGCAGTTGCTTGTAATGAGTAACTGCTATTTGGCGTATCTTATTACCTAGATGTCTAACCTTCATTGAAGTTTAGTAACTTTAAGTAAGTTTAAGTTACTTCTAATAGCAAAAAGGATATGATGAGTAGAAGTGGCAGAGGACCCCAGTATCTGGAGAAGCATCCTAGAGGTTTGACCAAAGCAATATTAGTTTCAGCAGGAGCTAGGGTTTGTGCTGGGCTGATTTGTGCCCCCTGGTGTGTGACCTTGGTACTGCAGCAGAATTACCGGTTCTTGTATCTTTCGTCCTAGACATGCTATGGTCTTGCTTTTTTTCAATGACAGATAGCTTTAGATGTAATTATAGATAAGGAGGAAGTCAGGTGTAAATTTGAGCCCCCTAGCAGCTTGTCTTACCTGGCCGTCATGACGATGTTTCCAGCGTTCAGTTCCACCATCTCCTCGAAGCCGATGGCGTAGATGTCCACGGGATGTTCGTCTGACACGCTCCAGTCTAGCCGCCCGCT
This sequence comes from Branchiostoma floridae, assembly GCF_000003815.2. Classification (NCBI taxonomy): domain Eukaryota; kingdom Metazoa; phylum Chordata; class Leptocardii; order Amphioxiformes; family Branchiostomatidae; genus Branchiostoma; species Branchiostoma floridae. The sequence goes on along the minus strand of NC_049987.1, from coordinate 22,676,527 downwards.
ACTGTCTGTAGGTTGTAAACAAACAGATGATAAACAAGTGATGAATACATTTCAGTCCGCCTGAAGAGACTTCACATGCACAATATTGCACATAATGGAGACCTGCTTAGTTTGTTTTTTTGTTTGCACTTTTGTTTATTCATTAGCTACTCGGATTGCACCTTGACCAAAACCTCACATGGGACAGCCACGTAACTCAAATGGTTAAGAAGTGCAACAGAAGCTTGGCACAGGTGGGGAGAGTTAAGGGCTTATTACCACGTCAGCAGAGAATAGCCGTAGTCAACGCCTTGATAATTCCACATATAGACTACTGCTGCTCCGTTTGGGGGAACACAACACAGAACAACATAAGAAGACTACAGGTGGTTCAGAACATGGCCGCAAGACTTGCTCTTGGTTGCGATCGTTACACGCAAGGGGACTCTATGCTGAAGACTTTAGGCTGGCTGACTGTAAGGGACAGGATTCAACAGAAAAGCCTTGCCACTTTCGAAAGAATAATGCTCACCAAACAACCAAAAGCTCTGCACGACAAAATCACCTTTCAGTCTCAGATTCACAACTACCGAACACGCTCAATGAACACGATCAGATTACCGAAACCAAAATCCAACTCTCAGAAAAGACGATTCCTGTACAGAATGTCACAGTTATGGAACAGCAATTAGCAAGTATTGGACTGCAAAATTGGACTGTAAATATCGACTGAGAAATTGTGTAACAACTGCTATGTATATTACTTTGTATGTTTTTAACTTTATGTAATGTGTAAATATGTACGTGACCATGACCACAGGAAGAATAGCCTCTGAGGAGGCTAAATGTGGATCATAATAAACTCAAACTCATTCATAAGAAGCTTCAATGGCTTTTCATTGAGGCCATGAGGGAATAGTAAGGGTCAGACAAAATATATAACAGAGGTACGGTTTACATCCTTACAGGTCTATGCACATATTTCACACAAGTCATACATGGTTCAAAATACATACTTTTAAGAGTAAGAGCTGCTACATTATTGGAGTCCTTTCATTTTGGTCGTTACTTTAATAGTCTTGTTCTTGGCCAAACACCCTAACTATAATGGCACCACAATGCCAAAAAGGTTAATGATGTACATGTACCTGCCAAACTGCACTCTGGCTTGAGCTTGGGGTTGTCCAGGAGCCAGTCCGTCATGGACTGGTGTTTGTACGCGATGCTCCGGAAGTGTTTCCCGCCTGTTACCCGGGATACCAGAGTTAACAGATCTATGACGTACCTGCCAAGCTACACTCTGGCTTGAGCTTGGGGTTGTCCAGTAGCCAGGTGGCCAAAAATTGACCTTGACCTTTGTCTTCCTTACACCTAACCACGTACCAAATATCATTACAATCCATCCAGAAGTTCTTGAGTTATGCTGACCACAAATATCCGGAAACACAAACAAACTAACACATACACACAGACAGACACACCCAAAACTATATCAATAACGTACGAGATAATAAATAACGTACCTGCCAAGCTGCACTCCGGCTTGAGCTTGGGGTTGTCTAGTAGCCAGTCCGTCATGGACTGGTGTTTGTACGCGATGCTCCGGAAGTGTTTCCCGCCGTTGACGTTCCAGGTCCCCACGCAGACACGTAGCGGTTCTGGCACGGTGTAGTCTTCGTGACGCTCCACCATTGATGTCAGCACGCTGGGAGAGGCTGGGGGAAAGAAAATAAAGGTTGGTGAACAATTTCGTCAGGTTGGACAACCAGGTTAGGATCTACATTGTGTTCCACAGGGTAATTTTCACTGGTACATTGTGTACTATTCCACACTGCAGCTAGGTGTTGCTGCTATCAATGCGGTCAGAAATGTAAAGAACTTAGTATTGTCACTGAAATATTGATTGCATGTAGATCCTGGTTGTGAATGACGAACATTGGTATCCAGAGAAAAAGGTCTATATCATGTGTATGTCAAATGTGTGGACCTGTAAGACCATAGAATCATAAGCAAAAAAATCAAATAAAAAATCAAATCAAATGATCACTCAATGAGATCACTGGTAAAAGAAAAATAAGTGTGAATACAAGCATAATACAGCCCCAAGTAAAGAATATACTGATAACTGCGTTGTGGGTAAAATCCAGATCCAGCATGCAACAGTGAGGCCCCACAAGCTTGATTCAAAGGACGACCTCCAATGAGAGGAACTGAAAGTGGGGAAATTTCTCACAAAACAACAGAAACTATTAAACATTTTCACTCCCAGAATCTACATGTAATTTGGGATCTTCAGAGGACGTCATCCATAGGATCAATTTTGTTTGGCCTGGGAACAGAAATCCCAGCATGCAGAGCGAGAGGCTACCTTGAACCAACACCTCCAAGCGGGAGAAAGTTTGACCTTGAGATCTTCTCCCTTATATGGGCAAAACAAAGTCATGGTTGGAAAAACACAGAGGTATCATGGGAATGACACCTCTGCAAGGTTAGCAGGAAATCAAGTAAGGAAGCAAAAGTATAAAAAGGACAGAAATCATAAAGTAAGAAAATAAAATTGCACAAGCACTGGACAGTTTTGTCATTGGTGTAATTGGTCACTTTAAAGAAAAAGATTTAAAAGATTTGGAATTGAAAGCTTCAGATTGAACAAAAAGTTTGAGTAAACTAAGAGTTCTGTTGAGGAAGGTTAAACATCTAGGACAAGATACGGCAAATAGCATTACTCAAGCAATTGGATATGTGATCAGTCGTTTTAGAGAGCATTCATTATCTTTTGTGTGTCAATAACAGATGTTATCTGAAACGTCTGACTGTTTCCAACATCATATCCAGTTGCTTGAGAAATTGCTATTTGGCACTCTAAATGTTTTATGAATTGATTGTGTAATATAGGTGAAGTGGCAACTGAAAGTGAATAGTTTCACTTAACTCTAATTTATGCCATTTTTACCAAGTTTGTGAAAAGTTGTGAGGATATTTGACACCAAGTTAATTGGATTTTCCAAATTTCCAAATTTAAGGTCACCAATTATGATGCAATAGGCAGTGCAACAAGCTAAAAAGAAAACTGGGAAAGGGGGGCTCAAATAATTCAAGACAAAGGAGGGAAAATCAACATCTGCAGGACTCACAGTGGAGGTTGTTGGTAGCCAAGAGGACTCGAGCACGATCGGCCAGTTCGCTGTTTAATGTGTTCCCCAGTAGGAGGATGTCGATCGCCTCCTGCTTTGTGCCATCAAAGAAATTGTTCTGGATGGTGCGTGATACGGAGCGAGCGCCGTCCGCTAGCTTTCCAACCTGCGGAGGGGAACAAGAATAGAGCGATCATTGTACAATGTTGCACTTTACTTTTCTTTATCGTTGAAGAGGTTCATCAGTCACGTATGAATACAGTTATTACTATAACAATTTTCTTCAATCAATGACTGTTTTGTAAAGGTACAGTACATACGTCCCAAGTTTTCGATGTCTATCAGCACATCTTTGTCAAGGGGAATGACCTAGTCTCAGTTCTCGCCTGACCTAGTCTCGGGTTCTCTCGCGAGAACTGAGACTAGGTCATTCCCCTTGACCAAGATGTGCTGATAGACATCGAAAATTTGGGAGGTATGTACTGTATCTTTACAAAACAGTCATTTATTGAAGAAAATTGTTATAACTACTTTTCTTTAGCAAAACATAATTTTATCTTATTGCCCAAGGAAGAAAGGAGAAAAATGAAGAAAATAGAAACTCTATCTAAAAGAATAATGGCATAAGCCGCAACAGTGCTCGAAATAAAGTCACAGACATTTTGGTTCATCAGCTTCACTTACATGTAGTTTGATATTCTTTTATTTCAATAGAAGAATTAATTCAAACCACAAACTGCCTGCTCAACATGGCTTTGCACACAAATAAACAAACAAACAAACAAACAAACAAGAGAGCTCAGACCACAAACTGTTGGCTCATCATGCGATCATTGTATAATGTTGAACTTTAGCAAAACATAATTTTATTTTACTGCTCAAGGAAGAAAGGAGAAAAATGAAGAAAATAGAAACTCTATCTGAAAGAATAATGGCAAAAGCCACAATAGTGCTCGAAATACATTTTTTCAGCCAGGCTGCTCATGTGGCAATCCAGGTTTAGCCATCAACATTTCAGGTTCCCCTCTCTTAAGTTATTACATGTAATTAGTAGTTAATATATCTTATCTAATCAAGAAATGAATACAAAAGCTCATGCACGTAGGTAGGGGAAAAGCAGTGTTCCAGCTGCAAAATTTCAGGTTGTGCACTGTGCTACCTGGATTTAAAATTAAGTTGCGCCAAGCAAGTAAGAACAAGTATTACAGGTTCTTGTTCTTCCCTCGTACCATCAAAGAGTGGAATGAACTTGAGCCTTGAGTGGCAAAGGCGGAGTCCCTCTCCCAGTTCAAAGCTGAGCTGGGACGGGCTCCGCTGCATTGAGTTGTTCCGTCCTTTGTACACATGTAAATAGTGTAAATAACAACCCTAAACTTCACTTGTCTCGTCCTTTTGCACATGTCTACGTCTTTTCCCATTCGTCCCTTTGTTTGCGCAGCTGCTAATAATCAGTACTAAAGATGATGATGATGAGCAAAGTGTGGTTGCATGTGCAAGGGTACATATAGAATACAACACGGTGTATTCCGTATCACCCGAGGTATCAGCCCGACCGCGGGACGGATCGCCCAACGGCCGAAGGCCCACCTAAGAAAACCCCTGTTTTGATGCCAATTGCGCCAGAAGTTGAACAAATTTGGTGCCCTCGAACAAAAAGTGTTGCAAAAGCAATATTCCAAAGTCTGAATCAGGTATTCGAATCGCCAACCGTGCCGTATTCAGCCCGCTCGAAACAGTTTGATTCATTCGAATAGAGCCTGTGTGATACGCCTTTCAAACCGGTCTGATACAAAAGTTATGGCCCGGTCCGGAACACCCGTATCGAACGTTTTCGCGTCACAGGTATGACATAAAAGTGGGTATTTCGTGCACTGCATGAGACTAGTAGTTAAGTATAAGCCTGTAGTTGCGGTTTACACCTCATGAACTAATGAAGTAAGAGCAGAAAGTAGAAAGCAGTCGAAGCCTAAGACTCTAAGTCTAAGTCTAACTTTGACTGACAGAGACCATGATGTACACTCACACACTCACACTCACACATGATGTACTGTTGACTGTACAGGTATACTAGTTGTAGTTGTAGCTTAAAGGTAATAAAAGTTTGCAGATACTGTTTTCACCACGAGAACTAGAGCAGAGAGAAGAAACCCGTCAGCTTGTACTGGCCTAATGCTACTTTAGCCATAGCCAAAGCTGTTCCAATAGGATTTTACCATGGTCAATTTCATGACAATTTAGGTATGACTTAATCAAGAGACAGTAAGAGCTTGTAGTTGCTGATTTCACCACAAGAACAAGAGCAGAGAGAAGAAACCCGTCACCTTTGACTGGCCTAAGGCTCCTGTACCAGCGTATATCTTACTGACGTGGTCTCCGTTCTGCTGCCACATATTCTTGTACAGCTCGATGCACCGTGACACCAGCTGTGGTTTACTGTTCAGGCCCAGGCACTCCAGCTGCTTAGGTAGCGTCTGTAAAGTTAAAAACATACTCTAGTCAACAACAATATACACAAATGTATACTAGTTGGAGAACACAGGTAAAATTAAGTTCTGCTGCCACATGTTTTTGTACAGCTCGATGCGTCGTGAGACCAGCTGGGGTTTACTATTCAAGCCCAGGCACTCCAACTGCTTAGGGAGGGTCTGCAAAACACATAGGGTTAAGTTAGGATTACAGCCAGACATCATCTTGATGTTAAAATGTCTATAAACTATCCTAGGTCTGGTGACAAATTATCAGTCCTAGTGCCAAAATGCCCAACATATGTACTTTCTTACCTCGAGGCCCAGAAAGGCTTGTACAGAGTTGGTTCTGTCCAGACAGTCCAGGCAGTTGGTACGGACAGTCCCTGACTGTTGCCTGCACGAGGGAGATTCATTATGTTAGGAATATGGTGGGGCATGTAGACCTTCAAGCAAAAATTGCACTGAGTAAAAAAAAATGGAAACAAAAGCTTGATGGTTAGCTGATGAGAAGTGTCTACTAGCTTTCTGACCATCTACAAAATGGGTTAACAGCCTGTAAAAGCACACATGAATCCATTTTGATGCAGGTTTTAAGAAAGAAATGAGATACTGTAAATAGGGATATGCTCACGGGAATATATAAGTTACTCAGTGGGGATGAAACCACCGCAAACATGTCAAATTTTAAAGTACGTTACAAGGGGAAAGGAGAATGTCTCCATAGCACAATTTTAATATCCTGTCAGCAACAAACTTATCTGGCAATTAAGGTCTGTACACACTGGTTTCTCTGCTTGGCACGTAGCATTTGGGAGAGAGAGAGATACTGAAATGCATACCACCACTGGTATACTAGCTGGTGTGTTACGCCGAACGGTGGTTATACCGGCTATAAAGATACAGATACAGAAGCTGGTGTGTTACGCCGAACGGCGGTTATACCGGCTATAAAGATACAGATACAGACCACTGTGGCGGCCCCTGCTGTAGTGATGGCACAGGGCTACTGAAACTAAGGCACCACCCTATGCACTCATCTAGTGTGGAAAGGACTTTTTAACCACTCACATCAAGATGTCCGAGCCATCACAGTAGAAGAAGGAGAATCGTGCGAGACTTTCCGCCAGCTTCCGCTTGAGTCTGTGGACCAGGTTGTCTGTGCGTCCCCCGCGGCACTCCTGATGGTAGTCGAACACCACATGGGGAACGTCCTGCCAGTGTTGAGAGAGCTTGTGGTGGCTCTGGAAATCGAAGGAAAATTGTGTGCTTTTAAGGGATTTTGAACCTCAGCACAGGAAAAGTGTTTATAAGGAATTTGTTAAACTAAATAAAATCTAGCAGCCAATCACATAGCTCTACTCACATCACGGCTCTGGAAATGAGAGGAAAGTTGTGTGTTTTTGATTTCACACAATCATGCAATCTTTATTGATACAACAAAAGTACTGTAATACAGTGACTTTCAAACATCTTCTACATCTAAACATAGATTCATGCAGACATGTGGATACAAATGGAGTTCAAACGCTTATATCAACATGTTGAGTTTACACTAAGTAGTTCTAAGGTCTAAACATTTGTTGACATATTAACTTATTTGTAAGGGCTATTTCTTTCGATAATGTCATTAGATTTATCTGTAGGATGGAATTTTGACCCTCATCACATGGAAAACAAACTGACCACGAACTGCCTGCTGAGCATGGCTTCCCCCTCCTTGTTCCCGAGCAGGTTATAATAAACAAACAAACAAACAAACAAACAAACAAGAGAACTGACCACGAACTGCCTGCTCAGCATGGCTTCGCCCTCCTTGTTCCCGAGCAGGTTGACGACCACCTGGTCTCCATACTTCTCCTTCAAGGTGTCAAAATGTCTGGAATTCAAACAGACAAGGTGAGACATGTCTTACAATCTTGTAGACATCTTAGACAGTAATCAGATTATCAGAGTAAGCTACTAGGTGGCCCAAACCCACACAACTTTTACGCATTAAAAGCATTAAAAAATCAAAACCATAGCATGTCTAGGAGAAAGATATTAACCTGCAATACTATCTGCAATGTTAAGGTCATACACCAGGGGGCTCAAAATAGAACTTAACATTAAGCTTCCCAAGACCTACGATATAACAAATATGGTCACAATCCATCCAGCAGTTCTTAAGTTTTGCTAACTACAAATATGCAGAGACACAAACATACACATGCACACACGCACACAGACAGAGACACATATCCACAGACACACACACACACACAGACCATGGGCGATAGGCCATCGAGTTTTTGTTGAAATCGCTGTTTCTATCTTTGTACGTATGTACTCAACACACACTGTATACATTAATACCATACTGTGTACTCAGTCCATTAAATCAAATAGTAAACAAGATGCTTAGCTTGAAAGACGCACTGTGTACGCCGAGCTCCGTTTGCTGCGTCGTTCTAAATTTAGATCACGGGATAGTTCACGCAAAGGCCGACGGGAGTAGAACAGTTTCGCAGTTTGCTCGAACGCGTTCGTGAAGCCCTGCTCGAACCGATGAATCGCCTAGAGGGCTAACTTCACTAACTACATATAAATGACTGGGTAGGAAATGCTACCCGGCAAGAGCGTTACCAATAGGGGTGACCAGCAGGAAAAGTGAGTTAGAACCACGGTTCTATGGTGGATCTGGGACTTCTCGGCTTTTACATGAGAATAGTTTTCAACGTGGCTGGTTTGACCAAAGGCGATAGGCCATCGAGTATTTGTTGAAATCAGTATTACATGTACTTTGTCGTACTAAAATCAGACTTTATGAACTCAAACAGTGTGTAATCTTTCCACAGAGATTCCTGAGAATCATACACTGACTTCCACACACTCAGTGTACTCGGTCCTCTCAAATAGTCCCCAGAATCATACATTGACACACTTTCTCTGAAAGAATTCCGAGAATCATTGACATCACTGTGTGCTCAGTCCACTAAAAGATTCCCGAGAATCATACACTACACTATTACACTATAAAACACGCGGTGTGTACTTGGTTCACTGAAACTTTGGCGGGAAATCTGAGTCTCGCGTCTCTCTGATTGGCTAGCAATGATGTAATAGTCTTGTGCAGCAGCGACTCTAGCGGCCAGATATGGTACTGCTAGTAACGCTGTTCCCCGGAAATCGGACTTTACAAAATGTTGCATATCTTCTTTATTATTAGGTGTTGTGTCCCAAGTAATCTCACATAGCTAGTAAGTAACACCCAGATAATAAGTAGTATCGACGCGTTTTATTTCATTGCGGCCTTTCGCCGAAAACAAGGGCTTTTGAAACGGCGTTTCCTACCTATTCATTATTGTTCCTAACACCAAAGCGTTCGGAAGTCGGTGTTCGGCAAACTTCGGGTGATTTCGGCAACTGTTCGATTCTTTGGAATCGGCAGTTCGTGTAACCGCTAAGTGTACGATTCTCGGGAATCTATCCGTGGACCAAGTACACAGTGTGTGTAAATGTACGATTCTCGGGAATCTTTCCGTGGACGAGTACACAGTGTGTGTAAGTGTACGATTCTCGGGAATCTTTTCGTGGACCAAGTTACACAGTGTGTGTAAATCAGGAGGTTATTTGGTGTAAATGTACGATTCTCGGGAATCTTTCCGTGGACCAAGTTACACAGTGTGTGTAAGTGTACGATTCTCGGGAATCTTTTCGTGGACCGAGTGCACGGTGTGTGTAAGTGTATGACGATTCTCGGGAATGTTTCAGTGGACCGAGTACAAAGTGTATGTTTAATATAGTTTATGATTCTCGGGAATCCCATGGTGGAACGACTACACACTTTGAGTTCATTAGAGTAGGATTTTTATTACAGCAAACTAATACTGATTTCAACAAAAACTCGATGGCCTACCGCCTATGCACAGACAGACACACACACACACGAACAGATACAGAACCAGACCCACACTCACACGCACACACACACAAACAATTCCCAAACATATCAATAAAGATTCCTTATCATCTAGTTTGCCACCTGGCTGCACACCTGTCCTGCTCACCTGTCGAAGGCAGGTGCGGAGGCCTCGTACCCACGGGACATGCGCACCTTGTGAGAGCCCACCTGGATACCTGGCTGCTCCCAGAACAGTGGCACCGACCCTCGAGTCTGGATAAATGATGTCGCTCTGTTTTCTAGAAAAATTACCTGGAGAGAGGGAAACATAGAACACATGAATATCATAACATTCAATTTACATTTGATGCTGAACCAATAGATAGTGGTTGCTGAACCAATAGATAGTGGTTGCTGAACCAATAGATAGTGGTTGAGAGAAGAAAAAAAAATCTTTTGCTTTTTGTATGCTTTGTTGTGTTTTCAGTCATACTTTTACATTTGCATGATAGAACGTAAGCACATTCAAATCATGAAGTAAACTGATACACAAAAAGTATTTAGGTTACCATCACCGTGTAATGAACTAGGGGCCTACACTACAAACCAGGATGTGAATTGCAAAGCTGTGATTTCTGGTAGCACTGTAATTTTGATAAACTTTTGAAGTTTGTGTATGTAAAATATTTGTATTGATGAGGTTCTCTTGTGCATATAAAGCATACGGGAGGTGCATGTTTACTTCCTGAAGTTCAGAAAAGCAACATTTTGCGGCTAGCTGAAACATCATTCATGATCAAGTTTCAACTTCGCTTTATCCGGGTAAAACCTGTGGAAGATCAACTGTAGGATACCTGTTCAGTTTCCACGAAGTTTGCCACGTGCCCGTCGTCGTTGGTGCCGCGTACGTAGAACCGTGTTCCGGCGCGCTCGCAGCTGAGGCGCGAGAACAAGCAGGCCTTGGCCTGTTTATTCCCGACGTAGATGGTTCGTATCTCCACCCCGCCACACATGGCCTTCAGTAGCCAATCAGAGCAGTCGATGTTGAACCTCTGCAGGTGCAGGTGCAGCATGCGGTTCCTGTAGTAATCAATCAATCAATCAATCAATCAATTAATCAATAGATCAATCTTAACGTTTGTTCCCGACGTAGATGGTTCGTATCTCCACCCCGCCACACATCGCCTTCAGCAGCCAATCAGAGCAGTCGATGTTGAACCTCTGCAGGTGCAGGTGCAGCATGCGGTTCCTGTAGTAAGCAATTAATCAGTTAATCAATAAATCAATCGATCAATCTTAACGTTTGTTCCCGACGTAGATGGTTCGTATCTCCACCCCGCCACACATGGCCTTCAGCAGCCAATCAGAGCAGTCGATGTTGAACCTCTGCAGGTGCAGGTGCAGCATGCGGTTCCTGTAGTAAGCAATTAATCAGTTAATCAATAAATCAATCGATCAATATGCCTGTTCGTTCCCGACATAGATGGTTCGGATCTCGACACATCGCCTTCAGCAGCCAATCAGAGCAGTCGATGTTGAACCTCTGCAGATGCAGGTGCAGCATGCGGTTCCTGTAGTAAGCAATTAATCAATCAATCAATAAATCTGTCAATCAATCTGTTAATCAATCAATCGTCAGATTCCAACATCTATGGCATTCAGCAGCCAACCTGACTAGTCAATGTTCCAGCTCTGTGGGTGAAGGCATGGCATACAATATCAATCAATCAATCAATCAATCAATCAATCAATCAATCAATCAATCAATCATCCACCATCTGACCATCCATCCAAACACGCTATAGATATCAATAGTAAGAATGATTCTTCAATCAGTGACTCTTGAAAACACGCACCTCCAAATTTTCGGTGTAAATTTTGGGTGATTGAAGAATTATTCTATTGACATACTTGAACATGGCTGATGAATCTCTCTCAACGATGCTACACATGGCCTTTGAAAACCATTGGTTTTACAAAAATGTAAGTTACAATAGACTAGGATTGGAGCCACCAACCTTGTCCAAAAGAGGGACAAACTAATTGCTTTTTTACTTGCAGGGTGAAAAAGATATACATTGTAGTACAAATTGTCTCTCATCAATCCCTCACTACTCACCAGAAAAATCTATTGTCCGTTTCCTGGCTCTGTAGGACCCTCTGAGAACACAGGCTGAGGTCAAACGCCGAGTCCGTCGCCGACCACGCGAAATAGAACGTTCCAGAGTTCAGCAGGTTCCGAACGTGGATGATTCTCTCCTCGTCCGTGGGGTTGTTCCGTAGAGACACGAACGCGGTGTTGGTGATACGGAAAACTTCGGACGTGTTGAGCTTACCCACAGAGACGCACCCTGTCACCACAACCAGGTAGTGCATCATTCGGTCTCCTGGAAAATAGGAAAACAGACCCCTGTCAATTAGTCAATCAATCAATCAATCAATCAATCAGTACCTACAACTACTACAAAAATATGCAGGTGGTAGTGCATCATATGGTCTCCTGAAATGTATGGAAATAGCCACAAGTTAGTATCAATCAATCAATCAATCAATCAATCAATCAATTTCTACAAATAGGTAGTACATCATTTGGTCTCCTAGAAGATAGGGCAACAGACCAGACACCTGTCAATCAATCAATCAATCAATCAATCAATAGATATATTGATCAGTTGACACACACACAGGTATATTGGTTTCCTGGAAGGTATGAAAATAACACAGATATCAATCAATCAATCAATCAATCAACCAATCAATCAATCAACCAATCAATCAATCATCTAATCAATCAAACTATATATCAATCAATCAATCATTGCAATTAGGTATTCTGTTGTTTGGTCTCATGGAAGATATTAAAAAACATTTCCATATCAATGCAACTATCAATCACTGCAACTACAATGTAAGTATAGTGCAACATCTGTCTTCTAAAAATATAGAAGCAATCACCCAGACACTTGTTAATTAAATGATTGAATGAATCTATCAATCATTCTTATCTATTTTTGAAAAATGTAAATTTTTAGAAATCTTAGTTCATTTACCAAGCAATGTTTAAGATGTATACAAACACCCATGATGGCATATATTGACCTGATTTGGCCCCACATGCTCATTAACCCCACCAGTCTACAGATGACCCCAGCTTGTAACGACCTAATTAACCTTCATGCCTACAATGTAGAATCAGGGATATTTAAATCATTAAGTCTAGAGGAATGGGCTTCAGGGATTAGATATACATCATATGTTTTGAGGAGTTTCAGGTCGCGCCTGCAGAAAAGGACAGAAGAACATGTTTTGAGTGATTGATTGCATGAAGCTCCATTATTGTATAAAATTCCCTAATTAGCTAAGTACAGGTAGTTGCAATTGTATGTCAGACAGGGTTATAAAAAATAAATATGCACAGGATGTGAAGAGAAATCCCAGGGGATGCCTGTCCATGGGACCTGTACTGTGACTTTGACTTAGAGCCATGATTAGATCGACATTTCAGCTATATTACTATTATTGATGGTAGGATTGCTAGTAGAGCAATGGTATGGAATTATGCTGAAGGAAGTGACCCAGTGTTTACCATTATCTCCTACTAGGAAAATAATTTCCAACATCTATCAATTTAGTTCTTTTTGCCAAATGTGTTCAAATGGCATTTCATTGACAAAAACTGTTGAATCCTTGTTAACAATTTTTAATACAATTGAAACTATTTTGAACATAAGCAGATGAATATCCATAAATCCTTGTGTGATAACCATAGGCATGTCCAACTATAGATCAGGGAATCAGATTATCCATCTATCCCTGCCAAATGGTCTGACTACTATTAATAATAATAAAGAAACAGCTCTATGTATGCTCAACATGTGAGCTGATCAATACAAGGTCAGCCTGGCCACCTGGGGCTCAAGGTTTAGATGGGCGGTACAGGATAGCCTGGATGCCAGACTGTTTCAAGGGCCTACTAGTACACAGACAAACTCCAGGACCAGCATGATGTCCCTAAGGAAATTCTACAACTGTTACAGCAAATCACACCGTGCCATACATTTGAATTCGAGAACCTGACCCACGATGAAAATTGTAAATCGGTGCTCCCAAAAAATTAAATGCGGTCTCTCCTACAAGTCTGTAAAGAAGGCTACTATATCTACTACCTACCATATAATTGCATGGTAATTGATTCCTGTACATTGATCTATAAGGTACCATTATCATGTAGTGTAATGACTCTTTGTGTAGGTTATGTTTTACATCATCATCATGTTTTACAAGTTTGTAAATTATTCTGTATTTTTGTGGGTCAGCTGCTACCAGCACAAGAAAAATGTGAATATCTTAAACCAGCTCAGACAAGAACAAGAAATAGTCAATTCCTTCGAACTTCAAGTATCAAAGTTTTCAACCAAGGACTGATGTGCATGTTCAAATACTCGTTCGTTATTCCCAAGAATTATCAAGTGGAATTCGTTGCCATCAATTACACATACTGAGTAGGCACATCCTCACTAGATAGTTTCAAACAAATTTGCAAGCAGATGTGCAGAGGTTAGGTGTGACAGGTCGTTCAGTGTAATAAAACCAGCTGCAGCCGCGCTGTGTACCTGCGAAGCTGGTGTGTTATACCAATTATAATTATATCAATACAGATACCAAATATGTATGTATAAAGCTTTTGGTAAGTTTTGTTTGTTTGTTTGTTTGTTTACCTACCTATGTTTAACATGAGCACCCCCAGACAGCCGTAGGCATCCAGCAGCTTCTGGTACGTCGGCTTGATCGTCTCCTTCTCCTCCATAGCTGCAAGGTAAAGTCAAAGTCATATCATCAGGTAAGATCATCATCGGGTACATGTTGTACATGTCAGTCAGTCAGTCATAAATCATACGGTGTATTACAGCACTGTTGGGGTTACTGTAAATGCATTCAATTTCGCGGCGATTTAATTTCACGGTAGCGGGAAAATGGACTTTTCGCGGTGGTTTTAATTTAGCGGTAGCACCATGCACTGTAGTCACTTACTGTTATGGAAAATGTTCGCGTTGGATTTAAATTCGCGGTGAAGCGGCTAAAGTTTCTGCATTTATAGTATACCGAACCTTAAGGGGTGGCATACCCTTTCTTCTAACTGAATATGAGACAGGGATGTGCCAGGTCTCCCATCTGGGTGAATGATGTAAATGACTGTGTGGTCATGATTTGAAGCAAGGAGGTTAAAAACATAGCCTGACTAAAATCGCGCCCCTAGCGGCCGGCCCTAAGATTGCCGCCTCCCTAGGGGGGAGGGGGTCATTAAGCCCAGCCAGCGAGAGCTTGTGTAAACACAGGCTAGTTAAAAACACAACCTCCTTGTTTGAAGTGAATCACCAACTCCAGACAGAACGATTGACTCCATCAACTCGAGTCCATGATACATGCAGTTATTGGATTGCAAAAGAGTGAAGCTGGCCTAAGAGTGTGTATGTTAGGCCACAGCAAGTAAATTTTATGGATGACATCCGCACGCTCATTGATTTTCGCCTGATTTCAGAAAAAAAAACAAGAATTTTTTTCTTCTTAAGGGAAGGCCCAATAGACGAAAATGGGTAAAGGTTGTGTTGTAACCTAATCATTGAATGTAGAATTGACACTAGAGACTCTGTAGTATTGACTGTAGTTGCAGAGGTGCAACTTGATAGATGTAAAAGTGGCACTATGGAAGCTATGAGTGTAGTTGCCAACATGGTTAATGATACTAGTCTACCATACTAGTGTCACTTTAACTACATTGGTGCACTTGTTAAATACAGGAATGAATGCCTCGTTGGCTGTCACGTGATGCCATATTTTGTCACTTCAAGTCTTGTTACAACGTCTATTTTGAAAATTTGCCATCTTGTTTTTTTTAATAATAATAATCATAATAATAATAATAATAATCATCTGGTGTATTTTGCCAGCCAGTAGGTACCCCAAGTATGAGTAATGAGGCTGTTTAACATGGTCGAGGCACCTCCTCGAGCACGGGACCCCCGTTTTACGTCCCTCCCGGAAGACGATTTCGTGGAAAGCTTCGTGAGGCTACAACAATCCGGACGTCCTTGGTTGGTCTCCCATCCAAGCACTATCCGGACCGCGCGTTGCTTAACTTCCGAGATCGAGGGATCGGGTGTACCAACGCGCCACGCGGCCGTAGCTTTTTTTGCCCATCTTGTTTTTTTTTCGCCCTATCTCATTATTTTTGCAGTCTGCAGAGGATGTCATCCATAAAATTTACTTGCTGTGGCCTTACCGGTAGCTATAGCATACACACTCCTAGGCCGGCTTCACACTTCTGTGTCTGTCAGCTTTTGATACTATCTTATGCTGCCGTAGGATCTGCTTGGAGAGAGATTCAGGCCAGTGAGTAAAGAATACTGTATGTACTCCCTGGGTAGCCAACTCCTCTGGCATGTTATCTGTCTATGTGGACAATTTCTTAACTATTTTTCAGCAGCCTGCGGAGCCTGGTAGAGGCTACCTCTAAACGACAAGTGTTTGCCGAAACTGTTCACGTTTGGAACGTCCCCCGCAAGGTCTATCATATCACTGTCACAGCTAGGGGTGGGAGGGGCCCGGCATATCCGGACATTTCCGACGCTCTCATAGAACGAAACGGCGAGCAAATGACCTTCAAATCTACTCACAGAGGACGGCCACGGCTCCGGACTCGAACATGAGACATTCTTCCCTGTTCCTGGCCTCCAGGAGGACGGAATACGGCGCCTCTGGCTTGTGGAAGACTCGGTAACTCCGACTCAGCGCCATTTTGAATGGTGATGGCAATACATGCACCTAAATATCAACCCCGAAATCTTTCGCTTCAACGAATCACATCGACGAAATATTGAGTGAAGTCCGCCAGCAATATTCAAACAATGTTATATCTGTAAAGTTATATTTTTTTGTATCAATAAAGAAAATATCTCCAAAGTGAGTGGTACATGTATCGTGTTTGCGTTTGCCCGCTTTCATTTGAGGTCAGTGACCTTCACACCTTGTCAGGCCTTTTAGGTGAACATTGTTTAGGTTACGGTGCAGCCATCAATGTAAGCCCCATGAGCGATGCCGCTTCTTGGGATATTCAAGAAGTTTTCAAACGTTTCCATTTCGAGAAGGAAGCATCACAAATCTTGCCTACCTGTTGAATTGAAAGAAATAGGAATATTCCATGTGAAAGCTTTTGGGGACATTGTTTAGCGGATTAACGTTACGAAGGTTAACATTCAATAACAAAAAGGGAACAGGTATTTACATCTATCAGCCCTGTCATATGCTATTTTTTCTGTGTCTCAATGATAGTTCATATCTTCTACCCTTGCAATTTTGAGGGCCAGATATAGATTACTTGTGTGTAACAGGAAGGAAAGGCCTGTCCTTGGTGCTAAATCCACTATCAATTGTCATTGATATAACATCGACTATCATGATTCTACCAGGTGCTATAATACCGCCACCTCAGAAAACGTTAGTATAGAGGTCTTCCCAAGATTGTCTTGAACACCGAATGCCTACATGTAATACATTTCAGATATTTAATGTTAGGTGTTGAAGACAATCTTGGGAAGGCCTCTATAACGTTTTTTGAGGTGGCGGTATAATGCCACCTGGTGGAATTATGCGAATGTTCGTTAGCTGTTGTCAGTGCAAAGTTATGCTTTTGGAAGTGTGTTTGTACGTGAACAGGATAATTTGACAATGCCTGAGTGGATTGTTCTGAAATTACTAGTAGTATATGTATTATGTGGGAAGGTCCAAATGAGACCTCAAATTGATTTGATTTTGGCCCCCTAGCAGCTTGTTAAGGTACTGCTGCTGAACATCCAGTTTTGCTATATTTTGTTCTGGGCATGCTGTGGTTGTAATTTTCAAGTGGTAGATAGCTCTTACAGGTGAGAGCAAATTATTTTTTTTTTTATTTATTCAAATTGCAACAAGGGCAATACAATGTGGACACATAGGCAGCATATGCTGATGTCGTGACCACATACATACATATACAATACAAATCATGACGCTGCACAACAATGGCATAATCAAAAACTAACAACATATCTAACATGTTAATCTAAAATCAGTCTACAATCTTATTTGCAATATACAATTCGAGTCATAAATGCTTCATATCACAAAAATAGTTTGTTCACAAGTTCGGAGATCAGAGGTCATCTGGAGGAAAGGCTATGTACAAACAATGTTGGAACTTCCACGGGCGACATCGCATATCTAAATAGCAAAGTACAGGGGGAACGACTGGAAGTAGCTAAAACCGTCTTGTTGACAAGATGTAAGTATAAAAAGCGGTCGAAAGACTTCTGTTTGTATTGTCGTCGTGACCCGGAGACCCGTTGAGTAGGAGGGTAGTGGAGAGCAAATAGTGTAGCAACTTGTTTTGGAACTGTAGGGGCTTATTGTTTTGAACTTGAATTACTTAATGGTTTGACAGTTTTCTAATCCTTAAGACTAAAAAGGACAAAGGCTAAACATGGCAACATTGAAATACTTTTACTTTGCAAACTCTTCAAAGGGCAACACATCAGAGCCAACTTAGAATTCTACCAGCTGTCAATTCATTTGGGATAAACCTCCAAATCTGAAACTTTCAATTCACTTTATGTTCTTATTACAAACACAACAGTATTACAGACTTGATTCAATCCAAAATGCATAAGTAGTACTCCATCAACTGAAGACACTGTAGTCACTTTTTAATTTCAATCCATTATTGTCCAAAAGTCAAACATTACAATTTTTCTGAAAATCATGTCTCCGAATCTTTACTACTTGGTGCTGACAAGTCACTTAGTGAATGGCTACCTTATCATACAAATTACATGTACATGTGAATCATCAAAACAATGAAACAGACCTTATTACTCATTATTTGTGATATGTACAGCAAAATTGTTGGCTGCACAAGGAGCCTACAGTTAACTGGTCATCTTCAACTTTGATCAGTGCAACCTACAACATCAACACTGCAACACAGTTTTTTATCCAGCAACAATACAGGAATTAGAAGTGACTGTTCAAGCATGTCTGGTACAGAAGGACTCAATGTTTGCTAAGGAAACTGTTGCCATGGGAACCTGTCGTCCAATCAACGCCAAAAAAACCTCCATCCCCAGCGGCCCCAGCCACGCCCGCCCCACCCTAGCAGGCTCCCAGCATGCCCCAGGCACATGCCAATCAGCACCAGCTCGCTCAGGTGGAAGTACGCTCCCTGACGCCGCTTGTCTGGTTCTGCAAACGACAAAAATAATCCATAAGTAGAGAGAGAAGACTTTCAGGTAAATACATAATGTTAACCTTCACATGGTCTAGTCTAACAAGCTACTGCTCTATGAAGTAGAGCGGACTCATCCCTCAAGCTACCAACATCTTTTGCACCGCATTTGTCCTTCAGAAAAACAAGCAACCATTCGGTTTATTCTTAAACATATTCATGCATAATATCATGTGACCACCTGGACCACCCCCTCCAGCTCTATCCTATCACTTCCTAGGCATAATGTAATCAAACAACACTGCAAGGTCTGCTACTTTGCCAGTAAGCAATGGTGAAAACCATCTGGTCCAGGTTATTGACTTTATTTGTTTGGAACAAAATAAAAAGGAGAGAAACAAACAGAGCAAAAAACGAAATAATCCCTTTCATGAAGGCAAAAAATTGACAAAGATACCCGGTATTATACACATGACCCTTAGCCATATGCATAGTGAATCCTCCCCACAGTACTTACCCCCAGTATAGTAGCCGTGTGCATAATGGATCCTCCCCATGCACCAGACGGCACCTGCTGCAGAAGCTCCTTTCTACATAGGAAAGATAAGATAGTAGAATTATGAGTTTCCTGCTTGGTGAAAGAGGAAAAATTGAGGACCCATGTGTACCAAACACAATTCCTAATTGAAATGGAAGAGACGCTTTGGTAACCCATTCAAGTTTGACACGTAGCTTTTGCAAAATAATATTCCTCTCTTGAACCTAAAAGGTCTCAATCTGTGTACCACAAACTCTGCTGTCTGGGACTCACCCTCCCCTATTTTTGGGGGCCATGGCTGGATGTTGGGTGGGCCACTACAGCTTACAAGCAAGACTTAACAATCTTGGACCCTCTGACACTGCCATTTTATTGTTATACTGAAGTGCTCTTCTTCAAACGTGCATGTTTTTCACTTGCTCAAGGTTCTTAGCCCTTGCACTGACAGGTGAATCAGAAACTAATTATAAAGCGATCAGTGAGTGGTTATTGCCTGTGGAACTTACCGGGTACTTGAGTCCTGCCAGCAGTAGGAGAACCAGGAACGATGGGTAACTCTCAAGTCTGGAGAGGGAAACAAAAGGGTGAAAAAATAACACAACAAAGAAAGGCAAAGGCTATTGACAGGATGTCAATAAGAATTCCTTGGCACTATTGATGTTCTTGTCAATCAGAGTTTTTGGGGCACTATTGAGAATGTTTTCATCACTACCATGTCAATAGCAGTCAAAAAATGTGAATTAGTAAGGGCGAGAAAATTTTATCTTGAGACGTCATCTTGAGACATCAAGTAGCTCATCATTCGGCTGCTATGCCATGCCAGTGCCTGCTTAGTAAGACCAGCTTGCAGGAGAAGAGAGCTTCCAAATTGTACTTACGCATTCTGGTGGGCCCTCTGAATACAGTTGTAGACCATCTCTGTGTCACTGTACAGGATCGGAGGCTTTGGGGCAGATGGAATGAACAAAACTTCATGAGAATAACTGTATGTAATGTTTCGAGGTAGGTCTACATTATTGTATCTCTACGTTTATGGCTATGTAAATACACAGTGCTTAAAGACTTAAGGTATGTATTTTATTATATATATCATTAATATTCACAATTCATTGCATTATCAACAATTTTATTGATTAATATTGATTGATAGTTCTAATTAATCGCATTCATATGTTTGGCATCCGAATTTCAAGTTATGATTGGCAATAGCGATGTTATGCTCTAACGTTAACGTTAGATCTTCATCCGAAAAATGGCTTAAGCTATCAAGGTTTTTATCATCAGCAATAGGTATTGCTTAATATCAAATACATTTAATTCATATAATATCATACAAAATTCACAAAGCAGACTGCATAATATGAAGAATGTGTCGACGCAATTTATACACGTCGCCCGCGCCCGAAGCCAGTACTAACTACTATGGCGGTCAACATAAAAACCTTGACCTCACCATGACGTTGTACTTCTTCCTGGCCTTGCTGACATTGACCGCCAGGTACATGAGCGTTCCCCATGACCCAAGCACAGTCAGGATGACGTAGCCGAACTCCCGAGGTAGGGAAACACCACCCATGGTGTAGTGTTGGAGTTAAACACGAGAGTTTAGATGGCAAAACAGCCACGGCCGTATTGCAAAATATCAGCAAGGGCACGGGCGGGCAAGGACGGTGTCAGGTGACGCAGTGGACGATACCATTTGTGGGTGGGGTTACGTTTCGATCGGGGTACGCTTTCTAACGCAATATAAAAAAGAGAAGCGGTTAGACTGTTTTAAGATAAAAATTACTATCATTTATAATACATGGCATAATATATAATGATTGAAATGACATTATTGTGGTGCATAAACAGTGTGCAAGTGAAACATTAATGACAGTGTCACCCCTTCAGAAACAGTGAAGAGTGCCATGGCTTTTGACCGTGAAACACAAGAGACCACGTCTGGCGAAGCGGTTAGATCGTTGTAAAATGTAAATTATTATCAATTCATTTATAATGAATGACGGAATGACTTACTTGACGTACTTTACTTTGACAGAATGAGCTGACCGATATTGTATTGCCTAGACAGTGTGCAAGTGAAATCTTATGACACACCCTTTCAGAAACAGTGAAGAGTGTCATGATAGCTTTTGACCGTCAAACATAAGAGAGGAAGTCATAAGAGACCACGTCTGGCGAAATCTGGAAATGGTAGACTAATTAGTAATATTAGTATGGAAGCATTACCAGGTGACAGAGGCTATTTACAGGCTAGCCTTTTAAGATTGATTTTTCCCGCTATTGACTTGGACAGGTGGACAGGCTAAGCCTGTCGGTAAAAAGAAGTTTGACAGATTAAGCCAGATGAAAATCTGGTGTCAAATAAAATTTAGCAACTTTATCTTTCTAGTCAACAGATATAAACTCATACATCAGACAGACAAAACCTATAGTAAGTTTTTCTCAAACACATTTCTTTTAATATATTCTGATGTTTTCTATGACCACGATTTATGACTAATCTTACAACCTAAAGTAAGAAAAAATTAAAAGGTAACTTATAGTATGGGATGGCAGTTGTACTGATGTCATCCTCCCTCTATATTTGAACCCTCTTGCTATCACTGATTCCACTTCTTTTGTCTTTGATTGTAGTTTGTCTTGGCATGTGTTTGTACTTATTACAACATAATTACATGTTCACTCTAAGTTGTTCTCATGATCTGGTTGTCATGGCTCAGAATCAAGCCCTAACTCATATAAGTCACTCCATAAGTTGCCAACAAGGTGCCATCAAGCTTGCTTACCAACATAACAAGAAAACATGATGGAGGTCAATAACGTCTAGAAGAAAAAAACGGGACTTTCACAAAGCTTTTATAGACAGGTATATATATATATATATATATATATATATATATATATATATATATATATATATATATATATATATATATATATATATAAATATATACACCCTTCAGGTTCTGAGAAACTCCGGATCTTGCAGAAACTGGCAACACGTGACCTGTTGAACCATTGTTCATGTCCTGTTGTCTCCTTCTCTTTTCTTTTACTTTTTTCTGTCAATGTCAGTGTTCTCACCAATCATTTTGCAGCCTAGGGGGGCTATGCTGTGATTTGGATCTCCTATGCTGCGATTTGGATCCCTTATGCTCTGATTTGGGCCCCTACACTGATTTTGACCCCTCTACAGTGGGTCAACCAGCAAAGGGGATTTTTCTATTGTTTTGTGATAAAAAAAAATATTTCTCCATACATTTGCCCTTTGGAGTAAAGGAAATAACGTTTCCATGGGATATAAATGCGAAGATTTTCAGCGGTTGATTCCTCAAGACTTTCTACAATGCTCATGATCATGCCTTTATCTCTTACCACGTGGCTATGCTACACTAAGATGAGCCTACGCTGTGACAAAATCCTGGCGATAACACTGAAGAAGTCTACTCTACTCTTCTAAATATGCCACAGAAATGAACATGTATTATCCATGAACAAACATTTTTGTCAAACCAAAACATCATGGACCGTTCATTCAACTGCTTTCATGGTTCCAAAATGTCAATTTCAACAATTTAATGAATCATCCAGTTGAATCATCTGTACTTCAGCAATACTTGAGTATTGTGGTCAACTGTCCCTGTGAATGCATGAACATCGGCAAATATTTGTCTTGTCAAAAATGTTGAACTGTTCATTCAACTGTTTTCACAGTGACACTTTCAACAGTATAATGTGTCCCCTGTACACCAGCAATACTTGAGTATAGTGGTCAAATGTCCTAGTGACATTTTTGTCAACCAAAAGATGTTGGCTCGCCGCTGTTCATTCAAATGCTTTAATAGTGGCACTTTCTCAACAATTCAATGTGTCCCCTGTATATCATCAGCAATACTTGAGTATTGTGATGCAAGAAATGTTGTACATACACTTGGCCATGGTTCCCACACGGCTGAGTGACTGGCTGTCTGGATCAAAGCACGTGACAGCCGCACTTTCTGGATTAGCCGTCCAATCATCATCACTGCCTCCTAAGATGTAAACCTTTCCCCTGAACGCGGTCATTCCGCAATCCGATCCCGATAGAAGACCTGTTGCTACCTCACTCCAGAGACCACCATCTTCGCTGGGCGTGTAACAGTACAGGGACGACTGTAACGTTACCCCAGCCAGGTAGATGTTGCCATTTAGGACTGTGGCGGTCCAGCTACCTATACGATCATCATCTACACTAGGCATGTCCCCCATGGACTGCCACTGTAAGTCTCCAGGGCTGAAGCGGTAAACGGTGGCTTTCGCTTTGAATTCTTTATCAAACCCACCCATCACATATATGCTGGTGTCCAACACGGCCACTGCATGACAGTGCCTTGGCTGTGGGAGAGGAACACCCTCGGTCCACTTGTTCTGACTTCGGTCGTAGACCTCAACAGATGCCAGTGCTGCGTCATTGCGGCTAGTGCCACCAATCGCATACACTTTACCATATAACACCGCCAGCCCGTGACTGTACCGCTGTAAGTTCATCTGTGCAAGCTTGGACCAGCAGTCCAGTTCTGGCTGGTACAGCATGACATCCTTGCCAGGAGTGGTAAGAGACACGACAATGTCACTCCTGCCCAGGACAGCCACAGAAAACGGACCTTCAGAGCCCTGGAGAAGTTCAGTCATGTCGATCCAACTTGAGCTCGTTGGCTGTGCATCGCAGGTCATCGTGATAGACTTGGAGCGATAAGTACTTTCTTCATCATCGTCGTCATCATCTTGTATCCCTCCAACGATCACCACTGCCTCCCTCAGACCACTGGCACGCCGGGGCCGGGTGCGGGGTGACTGGACCTCTCCCGGAAAGTGCTGGCTTCTGCGCGCTTCTGCCATTAGACCATGACAAGACTTGCGCACGGCCTCGTTGGTCTCAACATTCTCGAAGAAATACTGCTTGTCCATGAAGGGGAACCTGACCAGTTCCATCAGCTCTTTCATGTCCTGATTTCTCTCATCAGTGTCATGGTTGATCCACGCCATCACTGCTGTGTACACGACTTCTTCTGAAGCGTTGAGGTCGTCAGATGAGATAAGTGTGATGAGCTGGTCTTTAGTCAAAGAAAGAAACTCTGGCGTTTCACTGGCTGCTGCAAACTCCTTAATGGCGTAAGCCCTCGCTGTCTTCTCCAGGGTTGGGCAGGACAGCATGTTGCCTAACTGCAGCATCTGCAGACAGTCTTCAGCACTCAGGTTGTCGGATATGAAAGCCACACATGCATCACGCACAGGTAGGATCCGGAAGAAGTTGGCTCCTTTCAGCAGTTTCACAGCGTTGTCTTCCGTGATGGTGACTTTCGATGTGTACGCGTAGTCAACAAGAGCCTGCAAGGCTCCAGGGCTGAATTCATGTATGGTCACTTTGTGCTCTCTGCTCTCACGATGTCCGTTACAGAACATTGCAAGGAAGTACTCACTACTGGCAGCCAGAACGTTTCGATGGCACAGAATCTCTTTTCCAGAGACACAGAGGACAACATCCGTCAGCAGGTTGTCAGATCGTAGTTCCTGTAAGCCCTGCAAGAGGGCGCCTGCATGTGGATTGTGGCAGAAGTCGTATGATGCCTGGGGTCCCTGTGCCTCTACCATCATACCTCAATCCTGCAAAAAATACAAGACATGAACTTCATTGATCAACCCATGTTTGAATTACTTTCCTTCAAACCAACAAGCAAAATTGGCCCCTGCAGTTAAAAAAGCTTCACTAGTCCTCGAACTATCATCCATCATAATTCAAGATCCATCTAACTTTAATACCGTTACGGCTTCTTGAGTTACCCACAAACACACAGCCCTTGGAAACACTTAGCCTTCTTCACAAAGGCAAGGAGGTTATTGGTAAAGGTACAGAGACCTGAGACTAGCTGTTCTTTCATACGTTTGACAGCTACATGATGTGCTATCATAATTATAAACACCAAACTCAAAATACTCAGGTTGGGAGAAAAGTTGTAGGTCATTTTGAAGCGATATTTTCCAAGACAGCAGTGTATAACAGTTTAGATACAGGCAAAGGCGGCTGTCGTATAGAATTAAGAATTCGGGGCCAATACTAACGTTATTCCCCGACTGACACCTCTCCCGGACGAATAGCACAGTGACACTTGCCTCAGGGTAACATGTCTCTCAAACTCACTGAATACTACTCTCCAAGCAGATGTTGTTGGGGAACATCGTGCCCTTAATCCTATCATTTGCCACGTTTTCGTCAGCTTTCTGTGTTAGTGGGGGGGGGGGGGGGGATAGTGCGACCTTCTTAAAGATCATATGCCGCGTTTTTCGACCATCTTCTTTGTTGGTCAGGGAGGCAGACGAAAAACGCGGTATATGATATTTGAGAAGGTCGCAATATCCCCCAACAACCTCCGCATGGAGAGTTATTGAATACTAAGTAGAAACAGACGGAGCCCGTCTTCCACATATCAGCCCTAATTGTTCAAGTCCAACAAGCCTGAAGGAGGTTAAAAACTTCTTGGACAAACCAGGAAGTTTTGCTCGAAACTTCGTCGAGTTGGTAAAACTTCTTGAAGAAACGGTGCAGAAATTGATTCCTACCTCACTCTGCAGGATTTCAACGACTAATTTGATCGGGAATCGAGCTCATGACCGTAGTCCGGATCCCGTCTCTGGGTGTGCCAGTGTGCCTACTGCCAGCCGCACAAGGGAAGATGCCGGAGGTTTCTTGAGTTTCAAAGGTCAAGTGATAGACCAGGCAAAAGCATTAAGGTGCACTCTCACTGCACTTGCGTCAAGCTTGCGTCACTGTGGGGTTCGAAAGATACTTAGCTAATTCCAGTGATAGAGAACGAATTTTCTCACCTTTTGTGTATTTTGTCGTCTTCTAAGTCATACTTTTACGTATTACGCAATATCTAAATTATGAAAAATCGGAGAAAATAACAAAACAGTGACGCAGTGAACGACCCCGCAGTGACGCAAGCTTGATGCAAGTGCAGTGAGAGTGCACCTTTACCAGGTGACAGAGGGTATTGGCAGGCTTTCCCCGCTATTGACTTTGACAGACTAATCCTGTCGGTAATAAAAATTTTGACAGATTAAGCCAGTCAAATGTTTCATAACGTTAGCTATTGACACGTAATGAAAGTCTGGTGTCAATAAGAATGCAGTAACTTTATCTTTCTAGATATTAAACTCACGCATCAGGCAAGTTGCTTTTCTCAAACATTTGTTTTAATTTGTTCTGATGTTTTCAATGATCACATTTCATGACTAACCTTAGAACCTAAGGTAAGAAAACTACAGTTAACTGATGAAATTATTCACGGGATACAGTTAACGTTACAATAAAGTAATATGACCATTCAAAGGCCTGAATTTTTTTGCAATTTTTCCCCTGGGTCAGCTAATTAAATATGCAGGATTACAATTATATCTCCTTGTTGTTCCTAGTATTGTTTGTTGCACATTCTGTGTCTGTGTCTGTGTGATGAAGTGGTCATGAGAATAAAGTCATCTAATAGTGGTCTGAGTATCATATCATATCATATCATATCATATCATATCATATCATATCATATCATATCATATCATATCGCATTACTACTCATAACTATTGCCATTATCACTTAACCACAAGTTCCATTTAAATTCACAAGGATTTAATTTTACGTTAGGGAGAAAATGGAGTGGCAGTTTTAAGTTCACGGTTGAAACAATGGGGTAGGGGGGGGAGAAGTCAGAGCTTTATAAGAAGAAGAACTTTATTGCACGACAACTGTAGAGGATACAGTGTTTGGCAACTTGAACATACAATACATACAGAACAGAACACTACATGAGTTACTAGTATCTAAAAATCTAAGAGACTAATCTATTTTACACATGGTATATAATATTTACAATCAGGCTATCATTATGTGCTGGTTCATGATAGTATAATATTGTCACGTTTTTTAAATGAGTTATATATAAATTGACCGACATAGGCAGATATATCAGCAGGACATGATAGTAACATATTGAACATTTCTGTCTTGGTAGGTGGTAACATAGTATCAGATTTGCATTTAATAGACTGTAACATTTTTTGTCTCTCTCTATCATAAGTTGGACAATCCATTATAAAGTGGGATTCATTTTCAATATTATCATGGCATGTTGGACACAGTCTCTCACTGGCTGGTGTGTTGTGATGTCTACCCTTTTCGATTTGTAGGGAGTGGGCACTAATTCTTAGTTTCGTAATGATATTTCTAAAGGATTTGTTTTGAACAGTTGAAAGGTAATTTTCAAGACAGAAATCTTTTTTGATTCTGCAATAAGTACTAAGTTTGCTTAGACTTCTTATTTCTTGTCTCCAGCCAGAGAGAAATGTGTCTATCAGGCGGTTTTTGAATAAATTTCCAAACTTTAGTGATTGGCATTCACCGCAGGGTTGAGCCAAACAGTTTGGAAGCCGTGTCTACATAACATGTCTTGTACATGGACAGCCCAGTCTTGTTGTAGCTGAACAGAAGTATTGTAAGCTTTCTTTACGAGTCTGTCATTTGGGAGACTATGTAATCTAAGCCAATATTTTATCAACTGTGTTTGTGAATCAATGTATAGAGGAAACTAATTGGCTTTAAGCACATGGTGAAAACTGCGAAAATCAAACCACTACGAAAATGTCAACACTTGCAGTAATCCATGTGACTAGCCAGTCAACGTTATTACAACATAACCAGGGCCGTCATTTGCACCACTCTGTCCAGAGGGCTGTCCACCAGAGTTGAAGGAACCGCCTCCTCCTCCACAATGGTCTAAAGCATCGCCCCCCCCTTCCCCCTCGAGAATAGCCTCCACCACCTCCACCTCCACCGGTGCCTCCGCCAAACCCCCCCCCCCTCCGCCACCAAAACCTCCGTCAGCGTTGGTTGCAAAACCTCTCCCACCCACACCTCCATTCACAAACGCCCTCCCACCTTCCCCTCCATTTCTGCAAGTTTGTGATTGAAACAATTGGGTAGACGTGAAGAAGAGAGAACAAGCATTTTCGAATTGGTTTTAAGCGCACAGGGAAAAGTACAAACTAGACCACCTAGAAAATTTCAACATTTACAGTAAATCC
>NC_049987.1:22596878-22648057 GCF_000003815.2 Branchiostoma floridae | reverse complement strand
CCAGTAATCCATGTGACTAATCAATCAACGTCATAACAGCATACCCAGGGCCGTCATTGGCACCACTCTCTCCAGAGGGCTGTTCGCCCGAGTTGAAGGAACCGCCTCCTCCTCCACAATGGTTGTGCTTCTCATCCCCTCTTCCCCCTCCAGAATAGCCTCCACCACCCCCTCCTCCTCTTTGTTGTATTAAGAACACCCCACCATATCCTCCTCCTCCTCCTCCGCCACCAAACCCTCCATCGGCATTGCTATTGGACCCTCTCCCGCCTACACCTCCATTCACAAACGCCCTCCCACCCTCACCTCCATTCCTGCCATCTTTGCCACCAAATATCTTTTCACCACTCGCCCCGTCCGTCAGCAGACCTCCCCCACCCCCTCCTACGTCACTTGAATCTCCCTGTACGGCCCCGGCCCCATCCTTCCCCCCTGCCTTTCCCCCAGAGCTGGGGTTTCCTGACGTATCCTTGGTGCCGTCACTGGTATCCTTTCTATCAGTCAGCTTGTTCCCGCCGCCTCCGCCGCCTGCGATGATGAGTGGAGTGTTGTCCTCCCGGGTGACAAACGTCCCGCCGCCCCCGCCTACACCACATCCCGGCACATCCTGCACGCCCTCCTGTCCGACTAGGATCTTCAGCACCTCACCTGCAAGCATGGACCAGAAAATGTTAGGATAAGGCCCACTTCATCGTTTTCTTATTAAGGTATTTACCAGGGATCTAGTGCCATGAGTTGCTGGTACATGTGTGAGGGTCTGCATTCCATATTCCTTGAGACTATTTTTCATTTATCGTTAATTGTATACCCGTCCCGCACTAATCCATTGTCTAGCGTTGTCAGTAAATCATTCTTATTCCTCATTGTTGTAACATTCTATTTAAGAGACACTTACCCTTTTTTAGTTGAAAAGTCCCTTTAATGAGAGCACCCCTCCCGCGTGCTGACTTCGGTGTGTCCTTTCCCCATCCTGCTGCAGCACCTGTTAGATCAACAGTTCGACGCTGAGATCGTCTATCTGACAGCTGTACACAATTTAGACATTCTTGTATGTATGTAGAGCGGTCAGAATTCAAGGATACGTACAGACAGATTAATCTGTAAAAGTAAACAATTTCCGTACCCGCTGCTCCTATCTCGTACGTGCCAGTGTGTTTGACTGTGAAGAGCTGGATCCCGTTCTGCAGTGTCACCAGTCCGTCGTGGTCCTGTCGACTGTAGTGTCGTCCCAGGTCAGTCGGGCCGAGACGACCGGTTGTTCCCAAAGTGGTGAACGTCGCGCTAAAACCTTGAGAAGTGAATGTTTGGAGTGGAAAAGCTATAAAGTGAGGCATCTTCAAGCAAAGTACTCCAGAGTTCCCAATATGATTACGCGAAGAGTCTGACGAATATCGCAATGACATTGGTTTCACTTTTCATTGAAACCCTAAGTTTGTTAGCACGAGTTCGTTCAATAATGGTGTTGTGCCTGTCTATGTCAATAACGTGCTAGTAACTCAAACACCCAAGATTTATCACCTGAAGTATTAAACAACCAACATCTTTGATACACTGTCGTTTAAGTTGCAAGTGTTTGCAAGTAAGTAGACTAGCCGAATCTCATGTGGCGTCTTTGGAATGACAAGTCTAATTCGTTTACGCAATCGTCTAGTTAGGAACCAACTTATGGGACATGCCTTGAAAGCAAGTTTAGCTATTATAATGTCATTTGATGTAGGTGTTCGCCCCTTAGGATTCTTTGAAATACGTGCGGGCAACAGACCATAAGGTAGTTCCTTGATAAACAGATAAAATAAATTAAATGAAACTATGCCATTATATTTTATCATACCATACCTTTGGTTACTTCACCGACCAGAACAAGGTCGTTTGCCTTGACACTGTCAGCTACAAGGAAGCCAACCCAAAGCTCTCCTTCGGGCACGCGCATCCCGTCTGGAGACACCTGCAGCAGACTCTGAAGCCGGGAGTGAACTTCTGTCTTCACACTGATGATCTCCAGATCAGTACCATGGTTGATGATACTGCGTCCGAAATCAGTGGTGTTGGACAAACCGACAATCGCTGTCTCAACGGCGTCTTCGAGTGTGAAAAGTTCCTTCTCGGTTTTCTTCTCAATGTTCTGCACCTGTTGCAACAGTTGTTTTTGCTCGGCGTTCACCTGATCCAAAAGGCGCTTTCGGGCCTGCTCTGCTGCTTTGTTTATGCTGTCTTCAACTTGTGTCACAGTGTCTTTCAGGAGGGACTTCTTACTCACGATTTCTTGTTGCTTGCCTTTGAGCTCGGTCAGCCTCTTGTCGGCCTGTTCAAGAATTACAGCTAACTCTTCTTTGATGCCGCCAGATACTTTCGAGAGATGGTTGTAGGAGTGATCTTTGTGCTCCACCATGATGCAGTCTCGGCACACAGCCTCTTTGCAGGTCTCACAGTAGAACTTCAGGGCCTCGTCTGCGTGCAGTTTGCACGGCTGGGTGCGAGGCTTGGCTCTAAGCCCTCCTCCTGAACGAACCTCGTCTATTGTGGCGACCTGATGCCGTTTCAGTGCCGCTATCCGACCATGGACGTTGATACACCCATCACACATAAACTCCTTGCAGTCCACACAATACGATTTCGCCTCTTGCCCGGACTCACACAGACCGCAAACCACTCTCGAGCTCTCTCCCTCTGTCTTTTTCACAGTCTTGTGGAGCTTGACCGCATCCGCAAGGCTCTCGACAAAGAAGTTGTCCTTCAGCGCGGTGACTCCAGCACCCGGAAGTTCCGTCTTGGTCCGACATGTTGGACACTCCAGGTGTTGCGCGTCGCCCTGCCGCTTGTGCAGCTGTTCCAGACACTCCTGGCAGAACGTGTGGAGGCAGGACAGCACCTTGGGCCGGCGGTAGGGCTCCAGGCAGACCTTACACTCCAGGAAGTCGTCCGAAATTTGGCTGAGGAGAGCTGAGGTTCCACCGGTCGCCATGTCGAGTTAAAAGTTGTATAGGACGGGTCTGAGATCCTGTATTAAACTTAACTTCTACACAAATAACAGGTGGGTGGTTTCGAAACCACACCTTATGACACAAAGAGCGTCGAAATGGCCCAAATTCAGCCGCAATCCCACACACGTCCAGCCCAAAATAGGAACTCTGCTAGGCACTTTCAGTTTCTATACTTGACGTCACCGTGACCTTTACCAGAAGTCACATGACTTTATAAAAATCGCCATTGACCTCCATGGTGTCATGGTTGGGTCACTGCGTTTTGCTGTGAACTTTTGGGTTAACGTTTGACAAATCTAACAAAGACTTCATCAGAGAAAGTCACCAAAAAGTGGCGACCACTGATGCAAAGGCGCAAAACTAGTACACTTGCGGAAGAAATTTGATCCTTTAGGCGTCACCGATTAATCTTGCTAGGGGGCGCTTTACAATCAGACACAAGACGACCTCAGATAACCCCAATACGTCACATCCGTCTTAATGGTGCATCCGATGTAGACTAACAACAGCTCATCTGACAGACGAAAGGATCACAGAGACACTGAACTTGAATCAAGGTAGGTTCTGCTTCCGAGGATTTCTGTCATAAATGTGCTACAAGATTTGTATGTGTAGGATTTGGGCTTGATGCTGAACAGAGGATCTTGTTGTATAGGTGACCAAATGGCGGAAATATGTGAATATCCCCGAAGTTGTTGCGTAATTTGTTTTTGTTAGATTTTGCGGTTGTGCTTTGCGTTTTATGCTGCGTTATGATTAGATACTAAAACGTAACGTTACGACATTAATGTGAATCACGTACGGGGGTCTATAGCGCCTCTTCTACCAACAGAATCCGTGCGATCGGGAAAGGCTCTCTTCTTTTGTTTTCATGAAGGGGAATGAAAGGGTCTGTGAAACTGAAAGGTGGGAGGGGGGTTGTTTACAGAGTGGAATAATTTATGTTTTCCTCTTTGTCATACATTTCTGTAACACAACCCCAGAGTCCCATAGGGATGGTTAGATAATACAATGACATGTGCCGTACCATATGGTACCATTTGTTGGATTAGATTTTGTCCCATTATAAATTGATATTCTAATTGAATAATTAATGTATATTCTATGCACTGAATGTTTTCAAGACAGCCTGTAGACAATTAAAAATGTATGCATGCAGAAACGGGAACTGATTTGCACAGGATGAACGTAAGGCAAATTTACCATATGGCACCCTCCTGTGGGAGATGCAACAATGGGAGAGGAATAAATTTTAGTTTGCAGCGACGCTGTCAGAGCAAGCACAAATCTGTAAACACACAAGATACGTTGTCATTATTATGATACAAATTTGTATACATATATTGCATTGAGGATATTTGCATAAGGCAAAAATTTCTGATTTCATGAAGTTCGGTTGGGTAGTAATAAGGTATTTACTGTTTATTTCAATCTTTTCATTGACTTTATTAAATAAACATTGCAGAGTACACTCCAACAGTAGCACCTCTGAATATCATCTGGGAGCCATCCAGGATCAGGCAGCTAGGACAGTTTATTCGGCGGCCCAAAACAGTCAGTCCCGTGATCTCCTATTAGCGCCCGGGGGAGTTTAAGCCCAATTAGGTCCACCTGCCCTTTTTTGGGGATAGGGTAGCGATAACTCCTTTGGGCTTAAACTCCTCCGGAACGCTAATGTGAGATCGGCGGGCTGACTGCCTTGGCTCCCCTAACAAAACTCGCTAGCTACCCGGTCCTGTGTGGGTGTGGATCCCAGGGTATAGGCAATACAATAGCAGGACATAGAATTAAAACATACGCCTATGCATCAGTCAGGGTTTTTCTTCTCCATTGCAGGACATTATCCCCATTGTGCTGTACAACCTAGCCTAAGCTGCCTGCAGTCCCAGTCTACTGCCCAGTGTGAGCAGCCTCCATGGCGGACAGTTTCCAGGCTATGGCGGCCCTGCTGCTGCAGGGACTGAAAGATGCAGGAGCCGGAGTCTTCATGGCTTACAGGGTCAGTCATTACATGTTTCTCTTTCCTGTTCAACAAGTCTTCAGGAATCTTAAAATTCTTGAAAACTCTACATCATGGAAGGTGGATGCCCCCCTACAATAGTGGTGCTTATATCACTTACCTTGATTCACCAAGAAATTTGGACCCCCTATAATAAAATCCTAACTAAAACTAAAAGCCTGTAATGTAAAACAGGGTAGATCATTACAAAAACATGTTTCTCTTTCCTTTTGGTTCAATAAGTCTTCATGACCTACAGGGTTAGGCTTAAGATATTTCCTTTTCCTTTGTGGATCTTTATTAATAAGATATTTCATATTGCCATCAGAAAACTTTGAACTGAACAATGTGTTAGTCTAAACTAGACTGACTGATGGCCATCAGATTAAGCACAAAAAATATGCGTAAACTGAAGGGTTAAAAAATTTGATGTAAATACACCTGCCTTTTCGCACACACGCAAGGGGGGCATTTACTTATACATATCCATATAGCTTTGTTTGCATTCCTGAGAGAGAATTTTTCACAATCCAGTTGTTGATTTGATTTTCAGTCCTTGTAACAAGTGGAACAGACATGCTAATTGTAGAAATGTTGAACGATTTTCTTCAAGACTGCACCTTAGCCTGCTGAAAACTGAAACAATCTCCTGCTTCTCTCCTGTACCACCCCAGGTGGACCAGGCAGCTGTGGAACTGGAGAAGCAAAGACGGGAGGAGCTTCAGGAAATGAGGAAACACAACATTTTTTCCCTAGGCCTAAAAAGATAAAAGAAATGTAAACGTTGACTCTAACTCTGATCTGCCCTCCCAGGTGGACCAGGCAGCTGTGGAGCTGGAGAAGCGGAGACGGGAGGAGCTTCAGCACCAGCAGCAGACCATCCTCGCCAAGCGGCGCGCCCAGCGCATGCCGGAGGTCGTCCGACAGGACCGCCCGCGCATCCTACACCGCATCGTGCTGTGCTGCAGCTGGAACGCAGGTGTCTTCTGGCTCAGGTGTAGTGAAGATGAAAATTGATCTCAATGTTAAACCTTACAAATTTATTCTGTCGTCCATGTATGTAAATTTTAATCAAAATGGTAACACGTACGTATTTTAAACAATACTTGTTGTTTCCAAAATTGCAATTATAATACACTTATAATGTTACCACTTTTGTTAACACATGCACAATTCTGTCAACCATGATAGTTGACTGCGAGGCTCTGTATATTTTATGTGAGTACTGAATAAACCAATCTACTACTCAGCATCCTCATCTTCTGGGAGGCGGTCCTACCGGCGCTGCGCTTCGTCACCGAGAACATCTTCGGTGGCTCCCCGACCCACGGGCTGGTCTGGACGTGGATCACGTTCTTCCTGTCGGCCATCATCTACCCCCTGTGGATCGTTCCGCTCTTCTTACTCAGCAAGGTCTGGCTACAATCAGATCTAGAACCAACCATCCTCCTACGCAGGGACATCCAACAGCGAAAACCCTGTCTAGATGTACCCTGCTTTCTCAACCGTCACCCTTAGTTCCTGACCACCCTGCTTATGAATATTAATGAGCTTACTATACTTAATATGCAAGACCCCTTTTGAAACCTGAAATTCTCTGATTGGCTGACAGCTGGTTCGGGGGGGACGTCCACAGGAACTAAGAGTGACAGTTGAGAAAGCAGGGTACATCCAGACAGGGTTTTCGCTGTTGGATGCCCCTGCGTAGGAGGATGGAACCAACAGATTCAAGAACAGCCCCATTCTCTATATGACTCGGCTCTTATCTTAAACAGTAATCAGGGCTCGAAATACTGCACCCAGGTGCACCCAAAATTGGAGCTGTGCACCCAATTATTTTCTGTGAGTGCACAGGGGTGCACCCAAATATATAATCTTACGTCTATGTATGTTAAGATATCAAAGTATACTTACTATACATGTACATCATATTCTTGACATCTAAGTGTTAGAAAGATAATAAAAATGTCTGTTGTTTAAGAATTTGATAGCTTGTAACTAAGTTTTATTATTAGCTTATTACTTAAATTTAAGTGGTCTACCCAAAATTTTTTTGCTGCACCCATTTTTTAAAAACCAGTGCACCTACTCCCAAAACTGAATTTCGAGCCCTGCAGTAATAGTCAAACTCACGCACAATGATTTTGTCGGTAACGATTTATTCTTGTAACGAACTGAACATATATTGCTGTTCCAAATTCCTTTTAATTGTGTTTTAGAGTTAGTACTTATATGTATATGATAAAAGACTCTGAGTAATGTTAAGCTTATTTGATTTTTTGTGCGATTTTATCTGTAACCAAAAGTATGCAATTCAGTCGGTACAATTGGCTGCTATGTACTTGGTACAATGAGGTAAAGTGAATAAATCTTTCATTCATTCATTCAAGGTGGTGAACAGCCTCTGGTTCCAGGACATCGCGGATGCTGCGTACCGCAAGTCTCATGGCCGGCCGGTTTACGCGCGAAAGATCAGCCTGGGTAAGATGATCGCGGACCTGCTGTTCAGCGTGCTGATGCAGTCACTGTTCCTCATTCAGACCGAGGCTGTCAAGCTGATCCCGATCGCCGGGGTCGGCCAGGCCGCCAGCTTCGTACACTTGTCCCTCCTGTGTTCGCTGTACTCGTTCGAGTACAAGTGGTTCAACATGGGGTGGGAGGTGCAGAAACGCGTCACGTACGTGGAGAACAATTGGCTGTACTTCCTGGGGTTCGGGTTGCCTCTTGCCCTGCTGACGTCTTTACCGTCGTCCTTCCTAATCAGCGGGTGTGTCTTCTCCATCCTCTTCCCTCTCTTCATCATCGGAGGAAACGAGGCGAAACCGCCGACGCAGCAGTTTAGCTATCCTCTCAGACTCTTCACCATAGTCACAGTCATTAGTAACAAAGTGTTCAATGCGACTGTAGGTTACCGTAGTGTTGCAACATCAGCCAAGCCCTCACCAAAACCCGAGAGGAAAGAAACGTCCTAATGCTGGGTGAGATGCCAGTAGCGTGTGTAAATAAGCGTAGCTTGCAGAGATTTAGATGTGATGAAATATGCTTGTATTTTCTACATGCAGTTGTTACCATGTGGGCCAGGGTTAAACAAGTTTCAAGAAAAATTCACTTGCTCTGTAGGGTATGAGCATTAAAAAAATCTGCTGGCCTGAACCAACTTTTCACTGGCCTGAAATTTAAATGTTACGTGACCTATTTCTCTTCAATTTTACTTGCAGCAAGGAAATCCTTGTTTTCAGTAATATAAGATACCAATGCTGGTATCTATTCATGAAAATGGAAAAATAGTACTGGCCAAATCAGGCAAGTACTTGTAAGGTTGGAAATGCATTTGCCTGAATGGCACTTGTACAGTCCCCAGGCATTTGAGCTACTGTAATAGACTTGTCCAACCCTGTGGTGATACCGTAGCTGTGTTCTTCCTTGTTTGTTGCGGCATTACTTCATAGAAAAGGTGAACATCTGGAAATCCATGACAACCTGCTAAAGTCTACAGTTTGATTCATTATTTTACCAGAGTAATCAAGCAAATGTGGAAGACAACGAAACTTTCATTTCAAGTTAGGGTGGTATCTCACTGCACTTGGGGTACCGGTGTGGCACTGCTGGGTTTGTTCACTGCGGCGCTGTTGTGTTAATTTCGCGTGTATTTAGATATTGCATAATACGTAATAAGTAAAAGTATGACGTAGCAGACAACAAAATACACAAAACGTAAGAAAATCTGTTCTTTATCTCTGGAATTCGTTGCGTAATCTTTCAAACCCTGCAGTGCCACACCGGTGCCCCAAGTGCAATGAGATACCACCTTTACTGTCTTTACAATAAATGAAAATATCTTGCAACTTTTAGAATCCTGATAAGTTTCTGTTAAGCATACCAGATGAAAAGACAATGTAATGTGTGTGTATGAGAACAGCCATTTGTAATGTGGTTATGAACAGGAAAAACTGTCATCCAGTGCAAAATGAATGTTTCCATGGCTTTGTATTAAAAGAAGGTGCATTCTATGTACATAGTTTCTGTCCAATGAAACACGTCACAAAAAGTTCACTAGATTTGAAATTAATGAGTGCAGTGACAAGTGCTCTCCATACAATGTACATAACTTCAGTTGCACTTGACAAGCCAGAATATGATTTCTTTGAATAAAAAGTTAAGATCTCAGTGAATAATTAATTTGCTGTTTACTGCTTTTCAAGAAATACAGCAATTCAACAAATCCACAAGAAACGCAGTTGTAATATCAGGCTTATACGACAGGTGGCCTTGTTAGTCTCCACGCATTGATAGTCTTTGAAAGAGAATAAAGGACGGGCAATGTCTCCCGCTCTGTCGACTGTCCAATATAACGTTAAGTACATACAGGTTAAATTAGTACAGTCAAACCTATCTATAGCGGCCACTAAAGGGCCACTCAATTGACCACGAGCCGAATAATTTACACATGATTTCAGTACCCACTGATCTTTCAAGTCACCAAGTAACATTGTCTCGATCGTCTCAACGAAAATGATTGATATTGCCATGCGCAGTATTGGTAAATTCGCCGACAAAGACTTGCGCTCTAACGTTCAAGGCACGGATACCTTTGGCCACCGCCAAAATGACTGTCGGGAACTCCAAATTCTCGCAAACTCGGCACAGGGTGACATACGACCGCTGTATGGTCGCAATAGGCAGTGTTTCTGTACCTATGGGACCGGAAATCGTGTGGCCGTGGCCGCGTTAGACAGGTGGCTGCTATACACTATTTCTTAGGTCAATGGGAAAAATCCAAGGGACCGACAAAACGTGACCGCAATGGCCAGGTGGCCGCTTATACATGTTGGACTGTACCTGGGGTTTTATTTATGTCGATAATGACCTTTAAACACCGTGGACTGTGATACTGTTTATTTATGCACCCGAGGTGCGCCATGAACTTTGGTCATGAACTTCGCAACTCATGATCGCCTGAAACTAAGGTTGAACCTGATGACGTGGCTGCCATGACTACCTGCCATAAACAGAGCACTTCTGCTGATTCTGTGATTCTTCTGTGAAAGTCAGCGTGGCGGGCGGGACCTCAAGTCTCCTTGGCCCAATTTCGGACGACTTCGTCAGATGTAAAGATCTGTCAAAAACCCTACCGTAGACCCAAGGTGATTCTCAGGCCGGGAGAGCGGCAACACTTGAAGTGCCCAACATGTCGGACCAAGACGACTTCACCAAGTTCTGGACTAAATGCGCTAAAAGACAACTTCTTCACCGGAAGACTGTGAAGCTCCAGAGGGCTGTGAGAATGGAGTGCGATGTGTGTGAGTCCGGGGAAGTAGTGAAGTCTTATTGTGTGGACTGTAGGGAGCTTCTGTGTGAGGGGTGCGTCAGAACGCACGGGCGGTCACAGAGAGCTAGTACAGGGTCATTGAAACATCATCGGGTCATCACCGTGGTCCAGGATCGGCCAGGAACATGACTGAGACCGCCAGGAATCTAGTACTGTAAATGCAGAAACTTTCGCGGTGGTTTTATATTCGCGGTGGCCGCTGAACCGCGAACTTAAAACCACCGCGAATATTCATAATACTGTATGCGACTACAGTACAGTAGGGTACTGTAAATAAGTTCGCAAGATGGCGCTACCGCGAATTCTAAACCACCACTAACACTTCATTTTACATAACACCGCCAACATAATACAGCAACATCAGTGTATAGCAACCGGCCACAGAGGTGGTGGAAGCAACGCATCTCGAATAGGAAAACAATAGGTGGCTGTGTTTCGTTTACGGCAAGGTCTGTCATTCATCAAGGACATGAGGAATAATTAAGAACAGCATAAACATGTCACGAATGTAAAAAAAAAAATTCAGGACAGAAAATGCCACATGTTTGAGTCATGTAGAATGGCAGAACGGTAAATTACATCGTAATTGCTTCATATTCACTTAGCCACCCAGTCTAATTATTATTCATATAGCTAAGTGGTTTTCGGAACCCAAAAGACACCGTTACACAAATGTACATTATACCAGAATTTTCTTAACTCAAGGGTTTATATTTAAAGTGGGATTCGC
The DNA here is from genome assembly GCF_000003815.2 of Branchiostoma floridae. Taxonomy (NCBI): domain Eukaryota; kingdom Metazoa; phylum Chordata; class Leptocardii; order Amphioxiformes; family Branchiostomatidae; genus Branchiostoma; species Branchiostoma floridae. Next base: position 22,637,018 of record NC_049987.1, on the reverse strand, counting down.
CTATGTATTTGAATGTCAGAGAAAAGAAGGAATACAAATGACTGAAAATATCAAATGCATGCTTTCTGTGTTATCTCCTTTACAATAAGCCAGTTTAGTGTCATTTACATGTAGTTTAAACTGGCTGGCACATAAGTCCAGTAGTACTGTAACGGCCATGACCTTTGACAAACACGGCTCACAAATAGTAATCGACTGGTTTGACTCTGAGTTTCTGATAAGCTAATATAGAACTTAGATACCAAACACCCTAAACGTTTCACTACATTGTCCTTGCCTAACCTGTTATGTCCGAAAGCAAAGGAAAACAATTAAGCTAGACCTACAACTTATGAAAATGTTATTGCAGAGAGAATTTTCCTTCATTTCCTCCATCGATTCCATTGTTAATTCCATTGCTTAAAGTCCTTGATGTGTTTTTTATCAAGTACAGGAGGGGGCGTGAAGCGAACTTTGGTCGTAACTCACGTGCAAATATGATTGCCGTGATGAAAAATGATATACGTGGCAGCTATACTTCTGCGGACGTGATTCTGGTGAACGTCAGCATGGCGACCGGTGGAACCTCAGCTCTCCTCAGCCAAATTTCGGACGACTTCCTGGAGTGTCAGGTCTGCCTGGAGTCCTACCGCCGGCCCAAGGTGCTGTCCTGCCTCCACACGTTCTGCCAGGAGTGTCTGGAACAGCTGCACAAGCGGCAGGGCGACGCGCAACACCTGGAGTGTCCAACATGTCGGACCAAGACGGAACTTCCGGGTTCTGGAGTCGGTACGCTGAAGGACAACTTCTTTGTCGAAAGTCTTGCGGATGCGGTCAAGCTCCACAAGACGGTGAAAGAGACGGAGGGGGAGAGCTCGAGAGTGGTATGCGGTCTGTGTGAGTCCGGACAACTGGCAAAATCGTACTGTGTGGACTGTAGGAAGTTTATGTGTGAGGGTTGCATCATGGTGCATGGGCGGATAGCGTCACTGAAATCGCATCAGCTCGTCACCATGGACGAGGTTCGTTCAGGAGAAGGGCTTAGAGCCAAGCCTCGCACCCAGCCGTGCAAGCTACACGCAGACGAGGTCCTAAAGTTCTACTGTGAGACCTGCAAAGAGGCTGTGTGTCGAGACTGCATCATGGTAGAGCACAAGGATCACTCTTACACCCATCTTGTCAAAGCAGCCGGTGGTGTAAAGGAAGAGCTGGCTGCAATTCTTGAAGAGGCCGACAAGAGCCTGACCGAGCTCAAAGGTAAGCAACAAGAAATCGTGAGTAAGAAATCCGTCCTGAAAGACACTGTGAAACAGGTCGAAGACAGCATAAACAAAGCTGCAGAACAGGCCCGAAAGCGTCTGTTAGATCAGGTAAATGCGGAGCAAAAGGAGCTGTTGCAACAAGTTCAGAAGATTGAGAAGAAAACTGAGAAAGACTTTTACACCGTCGAAGACACCGTTGAGACAGCGATTGTCGGCCTGGTCAGCACCACTGATTTCGGACGCAACGTCATCGCTCATGGTACTGACTTGGAGATCATCAGTGTGAAGAAAGAAGTCCAGTCCCGACTTCAGAGTCTGCTGCAGGTGTCTCCAGACGAGATGGGTGTGCCCGAAGGAGAGCCGTGGGTTCGCTTCGTAGCCAGCGGTGCTAAAACAGATGACCTTGCTCTGATCGGTGAAGTACCTGAGGGTATGTTTTAACTGCACTCGTGGTTTGATCTTTAAAACGTGATATTAGAATTATCTTTAGAGTTGCGCTAGTTTGAAATACATGTTAAGTTTTATAACAGTAGATGAGGGGAATGGGGTAGTTATTCGTTATATTTATGTCTCTGTATTAGTAACTCTGAGATAATTACTTTTCTTGTCCTATTACTACTGAATTGATGTTGACTCTGAGCTGTTCTATTTCCATCGGTTGACCGTCGCAGTGTAAGACCACGCACATTATTCCAAGATGCCTTCGTTTAGAGTTGTGACTTGTGACCACCCCTTTACGATAGATTTCAGAGCGAAGTTTACCACTTTGGGAACAACCGGTCGCCTCGGACCAACTGACCTGGGACAACATAACAGCAGACAGGACCAGGATGGAGTGGTGACACCGCAGGATGGGATCCACCGTACCGGTACCCACCCCTAATTGCGATAATTGTCAGATTCAGTCATAGATATTACGCGGGGAGACAAAAATCTGGTATTTTCCAAGATGCATTCGTTCATAGCTAACGACTTGTGACGATTTGTGACCACATTTTAAGATTTCAGAGCAACGTTCACCACTTTGGGCACAACCGGTCGCCTCGGTCCGACTGACCTGGGACAACACTACAGCGGACAGGACCATGAGGGACTGGTGACACTGCAGAACGGGATCCAGCACTTCACAGTCAAATACACTGGCATTTATGAGATAGAAGCAGCAGGTATGGAATCAGTTTACACAATCTATCAGTACTCCTCATCAAATTTTGATCCCTTCTGTCCCAGGAATGTCTGATGGTGCGCAGTTATGTTTGAGTGCAAACTGACAGTCGAACTGTTGTTCTAACAGGTGCTGCTGCCGGATGGGGGAAGTACATACCCAAGTCAACACGTGGAAGAGGTGCTCTCATGAGAGGGACTTTTCAACTAAATAAGGGTAAGTACATGTATCTATTAAAGGTTAGAGAAATGTTCAAATGACACAAGAGACTGGTTTACGGACAGTACATATGCTAATGAAAATTCTAATCTTGTTTTGCTGAGGAATTTAGAAGGCATCTATCGGCAACCTGCGGTAACCCAGGGCACTACAATCCCTGGTAAATATCATAAGACGAAAACATGCAGCGGCCTCCTTCCTAGTATTTTCTGGTCCATGCTTGCAGGTGAGGTGCTGAAGATCCTAGTCGGACAGGAGGGCGTGCAGGATGTGCGGGGAAGAGGAGTGGGCGGCGGCGGCGGGACGTTTGTCACCCGGGAGGACAACACTCCAATCATCATCGCAGGCGGCGGGGGCGGTGGGAGCGGTCTGTCTGAAAGAAAGGCTACCAGTGACGGCAGCAATGAAACATCAGGCAATCCAAGCTCTGGGGGGAAGGCCGGGGGGAAGGATGGGGCCGGGGCAGTACAGGGGGGTTCGGGTAATTTGGGAGGGGGTGGGGGAGGTTTGCTGACAGATGGAGGTGCTTATGAGGGTGGGAGGGCGTTTGTGAATGGAGGTGTAGGTGGGAGAGGGTCGTTAATCAACGCAGACGGAGGTTTTGGTGGCGGAGGGGGAGGGTTTGGAGGGATGTTTTTTAGAGGAGGAGGAGGAGGAGGGGGTGGAGGCTATTCTGGAGGGGGGAGAGGGGACGATGAGCACAACCAATGTGGAGGTGGAGGCGGTTCCTTCAATATGGGCGGGGAACCCTCTGGGGAGAGTGGTGCCAATGACGGTTCTGGTTATGTTGTAATGACATTGGCTGGTTAGTCACATTCATTAATGCAAATGTGGAAATTTTTGCGATGGCTTGATGTTCGCAGTTTTCACATTGATCTAAAGACCAACTTGAAAATGTTTGTTCTTTCTTCTGTCCGCCTAACCCATTGTTTCAAATGTGGACTAAACCATCAGAAACACTCCATTTTCTCCCCACTGCAAAATTAAATACCGGTGAAATTTAAAGGCACTTAAACTAAAGTAGTTCTAATACAATGATAATGGCAATGGTTATAAATAGTAACTTGTGATTTGTTGTAATACTAAAGACGCTATCAGAAGAATTTATTCTCACCACATCGCCACACTGGCACAGAATGTGCAACAAACAAGACCAGGAGCAACCTCTCATTCAACAAACCGTCTGCACTCTGATCACGATAAACACTGTAGCCTAAAATCAGAGGTTGTCATCATCAACTCAACAAAATCATGTCAGTCTTCGCTAATCAGTTTTAAACTATCTGTAAGGGAGATCCTGCAAATACAAAATGTACCTTGACAAACATGATTTATGTGACATAGTCATACAAACGTAATATTTATAATACAGTATAGATTTTTAGTTTCATGGTCAGCAAGTTAAGATAGGTGTCCAATACATATATACAATAACAATCATAGTATAACACTGTCACATACTTTTGATTAGTAAACCGTGTTACAGCAGACTATGTTGTTTGTATGGTAGAATTTTGTAAAAAAAAAATCTCTGGAACTTTGCAAGTTTCCCCACTGGCTTTCAGATTTGCTTAATATGATTTCTTTGTTGCTATAAGCAGACCAACAACTAGCTCCATAGATGAATGTCTGTAAATTCAAAGACATAGTCGTCACTGGGATATCAAGTCAACGGCAATGGTTTGAAACTGCAACATCAAAATGCCCTGCTGTTAGAAACAACAGATATAGGTTACCCCACGGACAAAGGTGAACTAGCGTTACATCTCTTATCATATAGATGTCTAACGTTAATCCTTCATTGACGTAGCACTGTAAAGATACCGTAAATGCAGAAATGTTCGCGTTCAGTGAGATTCGCCTAATGTGATATATTTGAATGTCAGAGAAAAGAAGGAATTAAAATGACTGAAAAAAAAATCAAATGCATGTTTTTCGTGTTATCTCCTTCACAATCAACCAGTTTAGTGTCCTTTATATGTGGTTTAAACTGAGTGGTACGTCCAGTGCTACATTGTCCTTACCTATGTCCGAAAGCAACAGAAAAACAATGAAGCTAGAGCTAGACTCCCTTGCAGTCTTCGGAACGGGGCTGTTTTTTTTTTGGGGGGGGGGGGGGGGTATATATCCCTCTTTCCACTTCAAGAGGATGAGCACTAATTCTGACTTTGCTTATTGCGGAGCGCAGCTCGAAATCAACTAGTTCTAAGTACTTCTCTCTAGCGTATACAGATTTACAAGTTTTGTAGAATCTCAGCTTACCGGTATCCATACTTATATTATGTAGAGACGTCTGGATATACATATTGGTAATTCTGTTCCTTATCATATTACAACAATCTTTATTGACACGACAAAAGTACAGCGACTTTCGTAAGGTCTACATGTATAACAACTACTTACAGTACAACTAAACACACATATATGGATATCTATAGGTATGATTAAATCAACATATAGGGTCTAGCATGTCATTAACACTATTACTTCTACGGTATAAACATTCGTGGATATATTTGCCTACTTGTACACAGTGAGGGTTATCGCCTCCCAGAATGTAGTTGAATTTATCTATGGAACAGAGAGTAGCAAATTCTTTAGAACAAGCGGAAAGTAATGTGAACAGCTCTGTGCGTTTATCATTATATCGAGAACAATCCATAACAAAGTGACGTTCGTCTTCGATCTCATTTGGGCAAAATGGACAAAACCTCTGGTCACGGGGAATTTTAGTATATCTTCCGGCTTCTATATTTAGTTTGTGACTACTGATTCTCATCTTTGTAATTGCTCTACGAAGTTCGAAACTGTGTACATTCGAAAGATACTTATTTTGTCCGTATCTTTCCTTTAGCGTAGAATAAATGGAAAGTTTTGAGTTATTCTGGATAGAAGAATGCCATTCTTGTATGTATATATCCTGTAAACGGAGTCGTAATTGGTCGGTTAGCATATTAACATGATACAACCTCGGGTTTGTCCATACATGTCCAAAACCATTATAGTTGAGAATGTCAGTTACGTGATTTGTCCAGTCGTATTCGCCGGAAAGTAAAACATCATATGCTTCACGTAGTAAAGAATCTTCGGGTAAGTTTGCTAGACGGTGCCAGTATTTGATTAATTGTATCTCAGCATTGATCGAAATGGGAAAGGTTCCTAACTCACCACGGATGCCGTCATTTGATGATTTCGCATGTACTCCGAGTAAAAATACATATACAGGGTCACAGAGTGAGTTGTCAGAGTACCAGAGATAAGAATATCCACAATAGTAATAGAGATGTGACGTCACTGGAAACAGGACAGACCATTGGTCACTGATTGTGACGTCAAAATTCAACATGGTGGTCCCCAAGGATGGAGGCAAAAACAATACAGGGTTCCTATCGCGACCCGGTAATTCTCGACTTTCACCAGGGTTTCGCTATCACCTGACGTCACGGGTATTCCAAATATGGGCATCCGCCATCTTTGCGCTCCGTTTCTGCGAACGCGGTCCATCATCAAGCACAGACCAAGGAGGTTATAACCTCCTTGCACAGACGTTCAGTTTTATTGGTAAGTTTTGCTTCTTCTTGATAAAATACAGCTATATTTGGTGCTTGTATTGAACGGAGAATATTGCTATGGTGTTTGAGAGTCAATATTTGTTTAATAGTTGACTTGCATATTTGGCGAGTTTCGAACGGATAAATGGACGGATAGCCGGGCGGGGGCGGGGTTTGTTTACGTTTCGGTTTCGTCACGGCTTGTGTTACATCTTCAGTTCCGGTACTTATAATACATGTAATTACTCCTCAAGGAGTTTAAATAGAATACCCTTGCTCCTGTTGGTTGGAAGTCCATACGAATTACTCGTAATGGCATATTATCACTGTGGATGAAAAAAAACCGGAACGACGGCAGAATTTCGATTGTTTTTCAGTCAGTTTTCCGGCGTCGTAATTGGGTGGGGAGGGGGGGCGTGGGCCGGTAGCGTTAATTTACGTGTTGCGAAATGTCTCATTTTGTAGATTTCCCCGAATGTTTGAATCTTTTTTTCGGGGTAACATCCCACTTGACGTACATTTTGCGGATCGAGACGATTGTAGACCGAAATGTAATTGTTTCATGGTTATTCTTAATAGTTAGCCAGGTAACCATACCATCGGGGCGTTCGCCGTGATCTCTACGGCGCTGTAGGGGTACCCGCCCGTCCAGCTATTAGCGCAGGCCGGGGGAGTTTTTAAGGGGTTGGGTTAGATTTCGTCGCGCCCGAAAACAGAAGCAGGTCGGTGCCTCAGCACCCTGGAAGCCGACTAGCGGATAATGGTGACCAGGCTAAGAATAGCAAGATCAGTGATATTTTGTAGGACATTTAAAGTACAGCTAAATGTGTCTTCTGAGTCTCATGTGTATGTGAACTATTTTTAGCATTTATACTGTTTAAAATGATGTTTAGTCTGTCATTGTAATGAAACTCAGGCCCAATCCTCGGCATACGACTGGTAAACATGGCGACCGGTGGAACCTCAGCTCTCCTCAGCCAAATCTCGGACGACTTCCTGGAGTGTCAGGTCTGCCTGGAGCCCTACCGCCGGCCCAAGGTGCTGTCCTGCCTTCACACGTTCTGTCAGGAGTGTCTGGAACAGCTGCACAAGCGGCAGGGCCACGCGCAACACCTGGAGTGTCCAACATGTCGGACCAAGACGGAACTTCCGGGTTCTGGGGTCACCGCGCTGAAGGACAACTTCTTTGTCGAAAGTCTTTCGGACGCGGTCAAGCTCCACAAGACAGTGAAAGAGACGGAGGGAGAGAGCTCGAGAGTGGTGTGCGGTCTGTGTGAGTCCGGGCAAGAGGCGAAATCGTATTGTGTGGACTGCAAAGAGTTTATGTGTGATGGGTGTATCAACATCCATGGTCGAAGAGCGGCACTGAAACGGCATCCGCTCGTCACAATAGACGAGGTTCGTTCAGGGGAAGGGCTTAGGGCCAAGTCTCGCACCCAGCCGTGCAAGCTGCACACAGACGAGGCCCTGAAGTTCTACTGTGAGACCTGCAAAGAGGCTGTGTGTCGAGACTGCATCATGGTGGAGCACAAGGATCACTCCTACAACCATCTCGCTAAAGCAGCTGGTGGCATGAAGAAAGAGCTGGCTGCAGTTCTTGAAGAGGCCGACAGGAGGCTAGCCGAGCTCAAAGGCAAGCAACAAGAAATCGTGAGTAAGAAATCCCTGCTGAAAGTCAATGTGACACAGGTTGAAGACAGCATAAACAAAGCAGCAGATGAGGCCCGAAAGCGCCTGTTAGATCAGGTAAATGCGGAGCAAAAGGACCTGTTCCAACAAGTGCAGGACATTGAGAAGGAAACCGAGAAAGAGTTTTGCACCATCGAAGACGCCGTTGAGACTGCGATTGTCGGCTTGTCCAACACCTCTGATTTCGGACGCAACGTTATCAACCATGGTACTGATCTGGAGATCATCAGTGTTAAGGCAGACGTTCAGTCCCGGCTTCAGAGTCTGCTACCTGAGGTGTCTCCAGACGGGATGCGGTTGACAGAAGGAGAGTCTTGGGTTCGCTTCGTAGCCAACGGTGCTAAAACAGACGTCCTTGCTCTGGTCGGTGAAGTACCTGACGGTATGTTTTAATTGCAGTCAAGGTTTGATCTTTAAAATGTGATATTAGAATTATTTTTAGAGTTGCGCTAGTTTCAAAGTCATGTTAAGTTCTATGGAAGTAGATGAGGGGAATCGGGTTGGTTATTCGTTGTACTTATGTCCCTGTATGTGTTAGTAACTCTGCCATAATGTCCTTTTAACTACTGAACTCATGTTGAATCTGAGCTGTTCTATTTCCCTCGATTGACCGTCGCAGCGTAAAACCACATTTTCCAAGATGCCTTCATTTAGAGTTCTGTCCACTCCTTTAATAGATTTCAGAGCGACGTTCACCACTTTGGGAATGTAAGAATTCAGAGGGGCGAGTAAGAACAGAAACAAACAAACATGCCGACACCGAGGATCGAACCTGGGTCGGCGGATTACAAATCCAACGTGCAAGCCACAACACCAAAAGCTCTAGAGCCGTTGGCGTGGTCAGTTTGGCAGTCATTGAACACCACTGTTACACTACTCCCCCTTTTCTTATCAAGATTCGTCCTCGAATCTCCGAGATCGACATCCCTGTGTGGCACATGTTAGCCTGTTACTCACAGTGTGGCACATCCACTAGCCTGTTACTAACTGTGTTGTGTGGCACATTTCTAGCCTGTTACTCACAGGGCCGGTGTGGCAACCAATGTAAGAATTCAGAGGGGCGAGTAAGAACAGAAAGAAACAAACATGCCGACACCGAGGATCGAACCCGGGTCGGCGGATTACAAATCCAACGTGCAAACCACAACACCAAAAGCTCTAGAGCCGTTGCCGTGGTCAGTTTGGCAGTCATTGAACACCACTGTTAAACTACTCCGCCTTTTCTTTTCAAGATTCGTCCTCGAATCTCTGTGATCGACATCCCTGTATGCCACATTTAGCCTGTTACTCACAGTGTGGCACATCCGCTAGCCTGTTACTAACTGTGTTGTGTGGCACATTTCTAGCCTGTTACTCACAGGGCCGGTGTGGGAACCAATGTAAGAATTCAGAGGGGCGACTAAGAACAGAAAGAAACAACCATGCCGACACCGGGAATCGAACCCGGGTCGTCGGATTACAAATCCAACGTGCAAACCACAACACCAAAAGCTCTAGAGCCCTTGGCGTGGTCAGTTTGGCAGTCATTGAACACTACTGTTACAGGAACAACCGGTCGACTCGGCCCGACTGAACTGGGACAACACTACAGCGGACAGGGCCAGGATGAACTGGTGACACTACAGGACGAGATCCACCGTACCGGTACCCACACCTTATTATTACCTCCATGAAATGTCATGGAGGTTATATTTACCTCCATGAAAAATGGAGGTATAGTTTTTGGTGTGTCTGTGTGTGTGTGTGTCTGGATATTTGTGGTCAAGTTACAAAAGCTCTAAATATTTCATGGAGGTATGAGGTCGCAGAAGTCTAGTATATAATTGCGATATTTGTCAGATTCGGTATATAATCATAGATATTACACGGGGAGACAAAAATCTGGTATTTTTCAAGATGCCTTCGTTTATAGCACGACTTGTGACAATTTGTGACCACACTTAAAGATTTCAGAGCGACATTCACCACTTTGGGAGCAACCGGTCGACTCGGCCCGACTGGCCTGAGACGACGCTACAGCGGACAGGGCCATGAGGGACTGGTGACACTGCAGAACGGGATTCAGCTCTTCACAGTCAAATACACTGGCACGTACGAGATAGAAGCTGCAGGTATGGTATCCTTGAAGAAACCATTTCCATAATATTCTCGTTGAATTTTGAGAGTTTTTGTCCTAGGAATACCTGAATGGTTCGCAGCTACAGGTCAGACATCAAAGTTAGGGCTGCCCATTGGCAAGAATGTTATAATACACTGAATGAAGGCTTTAAAAAAGTACTAACCCTGGTTAAACCTATATTTCAATCTTAAAAAGTCTTCTCCACCAGAAAGTCACTAGGGTCTAGTTAAGTTTATAACCATTCAAAGAAAACGGGGTTGTTCGGCTCATTTTCCGAGAAAAGCTCGCTCTATGAAAGAAACCTCACCTTTGACCCCTGTTCCCTCCTGATACAGCCGGTAGCACCCTATAAGTAAAACCTGTCCTTACACCAACTAAACTGCTGAACTGAGCAAATTTTGACCCAGACAGGAAAGCTTAGACCCTACCTGTCCCTTCTAACTCAAAAAGTCTCCAGATTGGGCAAAAATTTTCAAGGAAAGGAAGGATTTTCAAGGATTTTAAGTCACACCCCATTTTGTGCATTGTACTGCGCAACGCAACTCTGATGTCAGCCCTATACACGTAGATGAGTGAAAACTAACGGCCGAGCTGTTTTTTTCCAGGTGCTGCTGCAGGATGGGGGAAGCACACGCCCAAGTCAACACGTGGAAGAGGTGCTCTCATGAAAGGAACTTTTCCACTTGAAAAGGGTGAGTACCAATTGAAAACAACTTCGGGCAAGAAAGAAGTGTGTGCCGTTTTTGTTCGTCTTGTATATATATATCTGCACAGGAAACGGAGTGATTTGTCCAAGGAAATTTGCTGACTTCATGCCCCCTCTGACTTTTTCTGATGTCACTTCTACCACCTTTGATTTTTGTAGCAGGTTTTGAAATACAGCACTGCTTGTTACTCGAGACCGCTGGGAACTAGATACAGTCAAACCTGTATCAGCGGCCACCTTTGCATAGCAGCCACCTGGTCATAGTGGCCACTTTTTGTCGGTCCCTTGGATCGTAATGATTAAGAAATAGACTTAGCGGCCACCTGTCCAACGCAGCCACAGCCACACGATTTCCGGTCCCGTCGATACAGAAACACTGCCAAATGCAACCATACTGCAGCCTTATGTCACCCTGCACCGAGTTTGAAATTGTAGTTTGCGAGGATCCTGACAGGGTCATTTTGGCGGTAGCATTAAAGTGCAAGTCTTTGTCGGTGAATTTACCGATCGAGACAACGTTACTGGGTGAGAAAGATTAGTGGGAACTGAAATCATGTGTAGCTTGCTCATGGTCAATTGATCAACATTTTCTCTATAGTGGCCACCTGTCTATAGTGGCCATATTTCTCCAGTCCCTTGAGTGGCCGCTATAGACAGGTTTGACTGTAGTAGATACCAACAAGCATGGTTCATCCGCAATCAATATCATATTGACAAGGAAACGGTGGACTCTGTTTCAATAGTTTGCTTGTTCACACCTGCAGGTGAGGTGCTGAAGATCCTAGTCGGACAGGAGGGTGTGCATGTTGTGCGTGGAAATGGCGTAGGCGGGGGCGGCGGGACGTTTGTCATCCGGGAGGACAACACCCCACTCATCATTGCAGGCGGCGGGGGCGGTGGGAGCGGTCTGTCTGAAAGAAAGGCTACCAGTGACGGCACCAAGGAAACATCAGGCAATCCTAGCTCAGGGGGGAAGGCAGGGGGGGCTTACGGGGCCGGGGCCGTACAGGGGGGTGCGGGTAGAGTAGGTGGTGGTGGGGGAGGTCTGCTGACGGATGGAGCAAGATCTGAAAACAAATTTGGTGGCAAAGACGGCAGCAATGGAGGTGAGGGTGGAAGGGCGTTTGTGAATGGAGGTGTAGGTGGGAGAGGGTCGTTAAACAACGCAGACGGAGGTTTTGGTGGCGGAGGGGGAGGGTTTGGAGGGATGTTTTTTAGAGGAGGAGGAGGAGGAGGGGGTGGAGGCTATTCTGGAGGGGGAAGAGGGGACGATGAGTACAACCAATGTGGAGGGGGAGGCGGTTCCTTCAATATGGGCGGGGAACCCTCTGGGGAGAGTGGTGCCAATGACGGTTCTGGTTATGTTGTAATGACATTGGCTGGTTAGTCAGATGGATCACTGCAATTGCTGGAATTTTCGCAGTGGCTTAATGTTCGCAGTTTTCACCGTGAACTTGAAACCAATTCAAAAATGAGAAACTGTCTTCTGCCTGTCTACCCCAACGTTTCAACTGCAAACTTAAACCACCCAAAACACTCCATTTTCTCCCCACTGCAAAATTAAATCCCTGTGAAATCTAAAGGCAATTAAAGTAGTGATAATACAATGATAATGGCAACAGTTATAAATAGTAACTTGTGATTTGTTGAAATACTGAAGACGCTATCAGAAGAATTTATTCTCACCACATTGCAATGCTGGCACAGACAAACTCAAGAGCAACGTCTCATTAAACAAACCGTCTGCACTCTGATAAACGCTGTAGCCTATAGTAGAATGGGAGGGTGTCATGATCAACACAACAAAATCCTGTCAGCCTAAGAACAAAATCATGTCAGTCTTAGCTTAATTTTCTACAAGGGAGATCCTGCAAATACAAAATGAACTTGATAATCATTCCAATAAAACTGATGTAACATATTCACACAAACTATGTAGTATAGATTCTCACTTTCAGAGTCAACGAGTGAAGATCAATACATTGTAGGTGTCTAATATGTAATATTTACAATTATTCAGTGACTGTATAACACTGTCACATACTTTTGCGTAGCAAACCATGTTTTTAACTATATATATGTTTGTATTGTGGAAATCTGTGAAAAAAATCTCATGCACAAGTTTCCCTACTGGCTTTCAGATTTGCTTAATACGATTTCTTTGTTGCTATAAGCAGACCAACTAGCTCCATAGATGAATGTCTGTAACATAGTCTTATGTATTTGACGTAAGGCCATAGCACGTAAATTTTATGGATGACATCCTCTGCAGACTGCAAAAATAATGAGATAGGGCGAAAAAAAAACAAGATGGGTAAAAAAAACAAGATGGCAAATTTTCAAAATAGACGTTGTAACAAAACTTGAACTAAGTTGAAGTGACAAAATATGGCATCACAGCCAACAAGGCATTCATTACTGTATTTAAGAAGTGCACCAGTGTACGTAGTTAAACTTAAAGTGACACTAGTGTGGTCGACTGGTATCATTAACCATGTTGGCAACTACACTGATAGCTTCCATAGTTGCTACAGAGTCTCTAGTGTCAATTCTACATTCAATGATTAGGTTACAACGCAACCTTTACCCATTTTCATCTATTAGGCCTTCCCTGACGAAGAAAAAAATTCTTGTTTCTTTTTCTGAAATCAGGCGAAAATTAATGAACGTGCGGATATCATCCATAAAATTTACTTGGTGTGGCCTAACTGTAACATAAGTAAATCTTTCATGTTTCTCTAATTCCTGAAGAGAGTGATCCTTTCTGTGCATTTCCTTCCAGTGAGCATGGCGCATAACCTGAGGCAAAAACAACTGAACAATAAGATTTGATCGCCAAGGTTTCTTAATGATTGTAAAGTTTGCTTGCAAAGACACATGTTGGTACATGTAAGTATGTACTTGGGTCTTCTCTCAGAAAAGTAGCAGTCACTTAGTCTTAGTCATAGGTAGACAGCTAAAGGAGAGGCTAAAAAAATGTACAATGTATGTTCTAGTTCGTCGATGTAGGTTAGACATCCAGGTAATAAGATACACCAAAAAGTAGTTACTCAAGCAACTGGATATGGTTTGGGAAACGGTCAGACGTTTCGGATAGAATCCACTATCCTTCGTCAGTGACACTGAAGTGATCTGAAAGAAACAGGTCTTTTATACTCTAACTTATTATGAATGAAGACAATTTCAGATGTCCAATAGGAAATGAAATAGGATGAAAGATGATGATGATGATGAATAGGAAATGTTGTTAGACAATTCAGATAGAAGACAATTTGGATACCAAAGAAAAATAAGGCAAAATCAAGCTGAAGACAATTTGGATCCACCGACATCCTAGACCGCGAAGCCCGCTGGTTTGAATGGGGAGTTAGAGAAGCTATATATGAGAGAATATACAATCACACCCTCAACAGAAAAGGGGGGCTACGTATGGAACTTTCCGGCACTTGGGACACAGCAATGACCAATGACTGTAAGAAACCTATCCCATACTACAACTTCTGTATTAGTTAGATAAGCGTTAAGTTATAGAACTGTAGTTATGTAGATGCCATACTTTGTACCCCGTACAATTGTTGTGCAGTAAAGCTATCTATATTGTGCATTTTATCATGTGGATGTCTAAGCTTCATTGTCTTAGCTCTGCTGTAAGATAAAGTTTTGTACATGTTTCTCTAATTCCTGAAGAGGATGATCCTTTCTGCACACGTCCTTCCAGCGAGCGTGGCGTACAACCTGACGTCATCCTCGTCGCTGCCACCCGTTAGCGCCCGGTAGATCGCATACGGCATGAGCTGCTGCTCGTACAGCACCAGGACGCGGTCCACGTCAATGTTCCCGTTCTCATCAACTGGAAAAAATATAGTATTAAATACATCATCAGTTACTTATGTCGATGTAGGTTACACATCCAGGCAATAAGATACACCAAGAAATAGTTACTCAAGCGACTGGATATGGTTTTGATAACGGTCAGATGTTTCAACTACTATCTAGTAGTTTTCAGTGTCACTGACGAAAACTACTGGATAGTAGTTGAAACATCTGACAGTTTCCAAAACCATATCCAGTTGCTTGAGACACTATTTTTTGGCGTATCAGTTACTTACTGCAAGTTAAAGTCCTTCCCACTCCAGTACAAGAACACGGTCCATGTCAACGTCTCTGTTCTCATCAGCTGAAAAGACATAGCCTCTACCAGGCTCCGTGGATCGGTAGAATCATTATCCTCACCACGAAGCCTGTGCGGGGTCGCTATGAACAAACAACATAAAATTAATCCCCCCGTTATTTGTACAAAGGAAGTAGCTCAGCGCTGGAGATAATTTAAGTCATAAATCGGCCAGCGCCCAGTGCGAAACAGCTCAGTTTGGGACAAGGTCAAACTGGGATCGACAACAAAACGAGGCAAAAATGATGTTTTGGACGGCATTTTTTGCTAAAATATAAATGCTTTTGAAACAATGTAGGCTAGAGTGAGGTTAATTTTGCGATGCAATGTAACATGATAACAGTTTACACTATAGGTAAATTCCTGTGCGGTCAATCTGCAGCAATCGGTCGCGAAAAGAGATCGCATTTTTTCCCTGTTGAGTGTGGCCAAGCTGTACCTTTTTGGTGAAGTTTGGAGGCAAAAAGGACTCATTTTGGGATGCAATGGCCGACCAGAGGGCTTATGACGAAACAAACGTTTGATGCAGAACGGGATGGCTTGAAAACAAAATGTTTTGCCGGTCCCCGTGAGAAGTCAAGACCCGTCACGGGCGAGTCGGAAAGCAATAAACCACTTCGCACCTATTAGATAGCGATTAGTGGACTTCAAAGAACATGGCGATCCCGCACAGTCTTCGTGGTGAGGAATTGTACTCTTCTGGCCGGCTAACTTCCTTAGCGTACTATAGGCTCTATTTGTCCAATTTCTACAATTAGACCACCGATCCACGAAGCCTGGTAGAGGCTAGTAAAAACATAGTATTGAATGCAGTAACAGTTTCTTCATCATCAGTTACTTAGTTAACATCAAAGTCCTTCCCATAGCTACGACAATTTTTAATAACGTCTGGAGATGTTCGTTACCAGTCGGTAGTGCTCCCGGGAATCTTCTGAGTGTCCCGTTTATAGCCGAAACAACACCGAACATGACCACGAATGCTTCAGAAGATTCCGGGAGCACTTCTGACTGGTACCGAACATCTCTGGACACTATTCAAAATGGGGGCCCATACGGTGAGAAATGTTTGTAACAGGTCGTGTTGTGGAGTACTTAGGGGTTTTTGAAGATGGCTAACCCTGAATGGAGAAGGCTTGCTGCCCAATGTGCAAGGGAGGGTCTACATACGTACCTTTCCCAGGGTCCTCCAGTCTGGCGTAGTTACTGGCGTCCAGTTTAGGACGACACTTCTGAATGGGGACCCAGGAGTAGACCTCGGGGCACGCCAGGAACGATGGGTCGTAGTTACCCTGGCAACGACAACAACATGTTTACAGTTACCACGGCAAGTAGAACAACAAGTTTACATTTATCATCAAGGGAAAAATGTGTGTGTGTGAGTGTGTCTGTCTCTGTGTGTAAATGTGTGAATGAAATTCTGTTTTGAGCTCCTCTGGGTGTCTGTGTTTGTGTGTTAGTGCATATGTGTGTCTGTCTCTGACAGGTCGTAGTTACCCTAGCAACAAGAACAACTCAGTTCCGGGTGTCCAGCTTAGAACAACACTTCCCAATTGGGGCCCAGGAGTAAATCTAGATGCACAGCAAGAATGGGATGGGGAAAAACAGACGTTAAACTGGATAGTGAGTGTGTGTGTGTGAGTGAGTGACATACATGTATTCACTATTTACTAAAAATCAGCCAGGCTGCCTGATAATGAGATTAGTATAATGCAGGGCTGGGCTATATTGTCATGGGACAGAAATTTGATTTTAGGTATGAAAAAAAAAAATCACCCCATCTGCTTAAACATGAAATTGATGAAAATTTATTAGTAAAACTTGCATTGTGACAAAATGGACTTCCAAACGATGAGTGGGACAGAGATACATCTAAAGCTGGAGACAGACCCGTGATACATATAAGTAAGATTTAAGGAATAAACAAGATATGGCACATTATTACCTTATACTTCATCTTGGCACAGGTATGGATGTAGAAGCCTTACCTTATACTTCATCTTGGGACAGGTGTGGATGTAGAAGCCCATGTAGTAATACTCCAGCCTGGGTGCTGACTCATGCAGCTGTCTGGTGAGGGCAATCTCCCTGGAGACAGGAAAGAGTCAGGACCTTTACTTTTAAAGGTATCTACATGTATTTTTATGAAGGTTAGACATTCAGATAAACAATATTCAATCTCTACACATACTGGATAATATCCAGAGATTTCCTGGACATTTCAAGTGACATCCATCACTCTTATTCAGCATTTCTATTAGTAACGCTGAAGAAGAGTGAAGGATGTCACTCAAAATGTCCAGAATTGTAGTTTCAGAATGATGTAAGGCTGAAAGGAGAGTTACCCGAGTGTCGATTATGTGCCTACAGAATCGTAGTGCAGATACATTTTTTTGGTACACTGACAACCGGTGTACCGAAAGTGCGAAAAGGAACGAAAAGAAGCGAAAAGGAACGAAAAGGAGCGAAAAGGAACGAAAAGGAGCGAAAAGGAGCGAAAAGGAACGAAAAGGAACGAAAAGGAACGAAAAGGAAAGTACCGAAAGTGCGAAAAGGAACGAAAAGGAACGAAAAGGAAAGTACCGAAAGTGCGAAAAGGAACGAAAAGGAACGAAAGGATTGGATATGAACGAAAAGGAACGAAAAGGAAAGTACCGAAAGTGCGAAAAGGAACGAAGTATGAAGCAAAGTGAAATAAAATCGATGGGAATATAAGGTAACGGTACTGTGATCGGCAAATGCATTTGAAACGGACTTTATTTTTGTATTTTGTGACTTGTTCCACGAAATTCCTGGAGCTCCAATGGTTCAACGGCGAACCGGTGGGAAAGTGCACGCGTGGAAATAGCTAAATACAAATCAAAGGCGATGGGCGGAGTCACGAATCAGTGCGTCCCGGGTTCCCACGCGGGCTGTCACAGATCAAATTGGGGGGGGAGGGGGGGGTGTTGAAAGCCGCTGAGTAGCGCGCTAGAAAAACGTTTGACGGGTTGACATTCTGGTGTAGGTTATTTTTCTACGGTCCCAAAAATGTCACAAAGTCGTTTTCTAGTGGTCCCGACCTAAATTATAAGTGGCCCCGGGCAATCGGGACACCGCGTTGATTTCTATTCGAGGCCTGGTTCCAAAGAATTTTTCTGCCGAACCCGCACGGGAGACGTGAGTCGCCCGCCAGATCTCTCCGTAGTTTCCCAATATCCTTTGCACAAATTCCTCACGTTGGCCATTTCTTCCCGCAAAATGATTAAATTAATTTCATGGTACAACGTGAAGAAAACTCCTTGGTACAATGTATACATATCTATCCTTTCACAGCTTTTCTTTTGTCGTGAATGAGCAAGAAGATATGTCTCCAGTCTCCAGAAAACCATGGTGTGGGTCCTGTTGAAGGGAGCTGTCATGCTCGTGGGGCAGCAGTTTATTAGCATATCCTTCCTGACCGGACTTCTATTAGACGTAAACAATCGCAGGTCATTTGCATGCGGCGCTCCTATCTTTGATCTTGGGAGAACAGAAGCCACCCAAATACAACAACAACGCTACAATCTTGCCTCATTCTGAAAATGTATATTAATCGATATTCATCCATCACCCACCAGTAACTGAATTTTAGTCCTTACTTTCTTATCTCAGTTCTGTTTCCTTGTATTTCGCTGATCTTCAGAGAATAATTTAGCCACACAAACACAACAGCCTAAAACAGCCCCGTAAAATTTGATATTACCAAATTCTGAGTAAAATAAAACACGTTTCATAGGCTTCTAACGCCCGCAGTACCAGTTCCTTATATTCTCATTGATTTTATTTTAGTTTGCTGCATACTTCGTTCCTTTTCGCACTTTCGGTAGACCCCTGACAACATGCAGTTTTGGCGACACTGCATGTTGTCAGTGTACCAAAAAAAAAAATGTAGCCAGCACCCATCCTTCCGTTCTTTGACGGAATTTTGCAGCTTAGGACAGAAAAAAATTTTGCCCATTCTGTCCTCTGTGAGAAAAATTTAACCCTTAGAAAGGAAGGAATAGCGTTTCAGAGGGTCTATATTTAAAAAAAAATGGGAGCATGCCTCCGGACCCCCTAGGAACGCTGCGCCAAAGCCATTCAAAATCGAGGGGACGGAAAATGATTTCTGGCTGGCTACAACCCTGGTCTAGTGTAAGTTTTTTAGCCTCAGTATCCAGCTGTATTATTATAGCTCCCGAGTCTCTTCTGTCCTCTCAGGCTATATCATTTATAATGGACTCGAGAGCTGTAATATGGCTGGATACCAGGCTAGTAAGGTTGGGTGGAGGTTTACCTGAGTGCCGAGTATGTTCCGAGTGAAAGGTAGTAGTAGTCAGGATCGTAGTACAGGTACACGGATGACACACAGTTCGGCAGGACGTCCAACACCCCGACAGCTATCAGCTTCCCATCCAACCAGTACTGCTGGTGGAACGAACCATTCCCACAGGCTGGGGTGCCAGGCTTGTGCTCTTCCTACAAGGGGGTCCATAATGGAACATATTGTCTTAGACTTTCTTCATCTCCTTCAAGGAGTTTGGAATATGTTCCAAACGTTAATAAGTAAATGACAGAAATCGATATCAAATACTAGTAAACAGATGAGCATTCTTCTGTGTCTTACCTGAAGCGGGGAATCCACTAAAAACCTGGTCCACTGAAACACAGGGAGATAGGATATAATAGAAACCTTTATGGCATTTTCTTGTTACAGTTCTTGAAATACAGACTGAGAAGATATGCACAAATAATTAGCATAAAACAAAACACCAACATGACCAGCTACTCTAGATCTGTATGCTAAACTTGGGCTTCTGTATAACAACTTAGTTTGCTGAATCCGGCGATACAGGCACCAATGGTTGGAACAGCACCATCTCCAAAATTACAGTTACTATACAACAGAAGTCATGGCACACTAATGACATCGGTGTGTGCAACCTTGCCAGGTTGAAAAATGGACAGCATGGGTCTCGAAAGCAAAGTAGCAAACTTTGTTGTGTGAAATCGTTCAAATATTGTCATCCAACAACAGTTACCTGCTTCATGGTGCACTTGTCGGGTTCATCCTTGTGTATGGCTATCTGGTACTTCTTGTACAGCTCGTAAGATTCCATCCTCGTTCTGCTGAACTCCTCGCTTTTGGGTTCACTCCGAACAAGCCTCAACTGTGGGAGGGATCAATTCTACTCTTAAATACAATGATGATGATGATGAAGTTTATTGCATATTCATGCCCCATTGGGGCTAAATGCAGTCAGTTTGGTACATAGAAAGTAAATAATTGGAAAGCTATACATATACTACAGTTTACATGCTTCTTCTCTCTTCCTAAAACATGCGTGGACGAGCTTACAGAGTTTTTCCAGTATATCGTAGTTAGATGATGACATAAGGTATTTGAACAGATCATCTTTTGAGATGCACAATATGACTGGAAAACTTATCTATCAAATTCTAAAGTGTGCCAAGTTGTAAGTCAAACATCTTGACTATTTCCTAAAAGTGTACATTTAACTTTTACATATCAAAAGTATGTAGAAAAGACACTGAGACAAAGAGACACTGACCTCCAACCTTGAGAAGGCTTCATCTTTAAGATAGTCTTCTATAGATTTCTGAGTGTCTTCTTTCTGTTCCTTTTTCCATGGCAGGCTCTGTGGGGTTCAAGAATGAAATAATGAAATAAAAAAGATTGAAACATTTATACATAGGTGGTGGACATGCTACTACATGACAGTTCGTACATTGTAAGAAAAGTCGACCCATAGCCTTTTTGAGGCTGTGAGGGCAGCAGGTTGTCACCCACTGGGTCTAGGGCAGGTATTGGGAGGCAGAACCCATTTATTCTCTCCTTTCACAGACTTTTACCTCCCAACTGAAGTCAGGTACCCATTTTTTTAGGTCTGAGTGGAGTAAGGAAAGTTGTATAAAGTGTGTTATCCAAGGGCATAGCCACTCAGCCATTTGATGCCACCTATACATTGCATATTCTGTATATCATAGACTTGTAAGAACTTTAAATGATGCAAACTGTATCTCTATATAACAGTCTCTCGGAGATACAGTTATAATTTGTCTGACCCTTGCCTCTCCCCTCATGACCTCAATGAAAAGCGGCCTGCAGGCGATTTGAGCTTTCATTAATAAATAAAGGTTAAAACAAACAAACAATTTATTTACATTATCTACTGGGAAAATACACTTTGCACAAACTATTTGGCAGGTATGGGAGAAATGGGAGAAATGAGTCAGACATGAGTCAGACATGGAAGACAAGAAAGCCAGGAAAAAAAATGACAAGCTCCTCACCTCTGCTGCTTGTCTTGAGGTTTCCTTCTCCTGCTTCCGTTGTTTCCTTAACAGCTTTGCTTTCTTACAAGGAGGCTTGGTGGGGTCCGGACCTTTACCTGGGAGTAAAGATGCGCATTTGTAGGCTAAGAGTGTGTGTAGTGCAGTGGTTATTAGCAACCCTGCCTCTTGATCAAGAAGTTCGAATCCCGGCTTTGAGTGAATAAATGAATAAATGTATTGAATAGTTTAAAAATAAAAATTTCAGAGAGAACAAAATTTCAGAGAGAACAAAATTTCAGAGAGAACAATGCAGCCATAGGCTGAACTGCGTCATTTTCTAAAAACTGTTTAATTAAGTATGATGGCTTCAAAACGCACTGTGGCATAAAATTGCAACTTTAAGGGACCTTATTTTGTAGTATTCATTAAAATGTTTATTTTGCAAAAAATAGTAAAAAAAGACTGTAGAAAATATATTGAGTTAGATGATACCTGGGCGTGGTACTTTGCTGCTTGACGATGGTTCACACGAAGCTCTGCCTGCCTTCACATCTGCTTGACCTCCACCTTCAACCTTTGACCCTGAGTCCTTGACCTGTGTTGCACCTGCTGGTGCCTGTTGTGCACCAGTAGACACCTGTGTCACACCTGACGACACTTGGGGGACGTCGACGTTTGAAGGCTGTCTGTCAGGGACGTCTTCTACCATGCTGGGTCCCTGGGAGTCAGGACCACCTAGCTCCCCAGATTTACTGCCTGATGAAGTAAAGGGAATAGTGTGTCAGCAGCACCTGTCAGAAGTATCAATTTGAAAACTTTTTATGTGTAAATTTTATGACATTGTAAAATACTTCGTTGTACTGCCCATCCCTTGTTTTTGCCCAAATAACTAGTTTTGAATACCCGGTAGGGTCTACTGTTGGAATTTTGTTCATTATGATCTTTTATTGCAAATTCAACATGAAAGTGTACAGATAAACAAAGTTCTTACATCAATGTAACTTTCGCTAGTGTCAGATATCTATATTGAAATATGAGGTGCCGTTCCCACAATGATCGAAAAACCGTTTAACCAACTTGATTAAAATCATTAACAGGGGGCAGTGGAGTAGGAGGATCCAGTTTGCATCCCGTGCTGACATCTGATGATGCCCTCGACTATGACTATGATCTCTCATATCGACTAACCTGTTGGGGGATTGACCAGGAGTTTGGCCACCTTCTTGACCACCTTCTTCTGGGAGCGACTGGGGCGGAACTGGAGAGCTGCACACCTGAAGAACAGAACATGACATCTTAACTTAAGACACACAGACAACATTGATTCACCTGATGGTGCATAGGGATCCATCTCCATTTCAGTTGCCCTGGGCCACACAACTTTGTGCAATCACTACAGCAGGGGGCTAGTCCACTGGTATTGATGTGTGTTCAACTTCCATACTCTTTCCCAAATGCTGAGTGCTAAGCAGAGTAAGCAGTATGTACCATTTTCAAACTCTTTGGTTTGACTGGGCTGCAGATCAAATTCATGACCTCCCAAAAACCCACTAGGCCATTGCACCAGTTCACATCTAACTTTTATGGACATGTAACCCTGACAGTCCTGATGAAAAAATTGATAACTCTGGGGTGACTCACTTGATAGTGTACTGTGGACAGCATGTCTGGTTCATGGTTGGTTTGTACACATACTTCCCACTTCTGGAAGACATACAGTATAAAAGTTATGACAATCAGAAACTACCTAATAAAAGGGCTATACATTAGAAGCATGAGAGAAATTTGTTGTAACCAACTTTTTTGATTATCAGACAGTAATGTATAAGACCAGTTTTCTTGAACACAAATGCCTAAGTTTAACATTAAACCTTGGAAAACATATATTGAGTCACCCAGATACTCGGTCTCACTAGACAAAGTAAGAGTCTTAGTGGACACAGAATTAGACTTGTTTGCAAGAGGAATAAATTAAGTCTGGGGGCTTTACATAGTTATAAAGACTTAACAGAGACAAGGGGTGCCATAGACTTCCTGCAACTTATGATCCACTGCTCACTGAGTCATAATCATGCTCTATCTGCACAGAAGCAGTAGATTGTTCATTACTTGGATTATGTAGAGTTGAACAGTAGAAAAGTTTGGGTATTACATGTACTAACTCAAATTTTTGTACAGCAAATTACATTTTGACTTTCATCCTGTTTTCTCCCTAATATGAAAATAAATCCCCTCGAACTTAAAGGCATTTACAATATATGCAATTATTTAAAAATCTTAATCCCAGAATACTGGGCTGTGATTGGTGCAGACCTTCTCCAGCCCCTGTCAATCAAGTCCTGGTAGTCCTGACAGGTCATGGTGTGGGCCCACATTCCTGGAACATAGAACAGGTGGGGTCAATAACCTACAGGTCAGTAACTTATAGGTCAACAACCTATGGCTTTATAACTAGTAAGAAATACAGACCTTAAGTAATACATCCCGAGAACTAATCTCCAACCAGATTTATCGGTGACATAAGAGACGTTGAGACTTTATTTGAAAATCCATTTTTTAATAGTGACATGCCCTAATATGGCAGGCCACTAATCTTCCTGGACTTCATGACAAACAAAGTAACGTTACATACAAAACGACATAAGACAGTATCGAAATCAGTATCTAACTCCCATGGTTATGGTAGCGTTGGACCCTGCTTGGCTTTTTATAAAGTCTTATGCCACAGGTAAAAATTTTGCTGATGGAGATTATCCTAGGGCAGATCACACTATGAAAATAAATGGTCACTTCAATTCAAAAGTGTTGAGTCATGTCTTTTTTTTTCAACTTTCAAGGCATCGATCATGAATGAATCTATGGTCATTTGATTTATTGAACATGTTTTTCGAAATCACTGAAAAGACAAGTCGTTACAGTCAAACAAATCTTAAGTTAAGTTATCCAGTCCCCTGAAATCATACTACAGTACCATCACCATCATCATCAGTACCTACCGTGGGAAAAGTTGGTGTCGGCGGTCCCGCAATAGCCGCAGCGGTACGCCTCGTGTTCCGCAAACCACTCCACGATACTCCGGCCGGACATCTTGTTTTAATGCACAGCTGTAGCTTAGACTTAGAGGTTGTCTGTAGGTTGTAACAGTAGTCACCTGGTATTGAGGTAAAAAGGTCGAACCTCAGACTGATGACAAAGCTTAGCTCAGACAATTGGTAAATTATACACGTTTTTACTGAAGTCTGCTGGGCCTTGACCTTTGACCTGCACAGCTGGATCTCATTCTGTGAAAGCACTTACTGGAGTTGGAAACTCGTTGTTAGACCATTGATTAGATCAAAGTAAAGTTAAATACAAATTTAATTATGTACTATGTAGATGGCATACATGCATGTACTAGTTATGGTTCAGCTCTTCATCATATCATTATCGTTTTACCTTTCTATCTGGACCTTTGGTATCAGGTCGGCACAGTCACCTAAAAAATTTGCAAATTTTTGTTCCTCATGGATCAAGGGCAAGTTTCACTTTCAGTTCCTGTAACGTGAAAGGTCCTCATTCACAGCTGCCAACATCTTTTTTTTTTCTTTCAAAGTCATCAAATGAACCACAACAAAGCCTGCTTGCAAAGTTTAGAAAGCTACATATTGTAAAACATTGCAATAATAAAATCATCGGAATTCTACAACAAATCTCTAATTTTTACCCCCCTCCCCCTTTGGTCGGTTTACCATCACAACTAGTACTTATTACCAGTAAATATAATTCCAAAACTGTAAAAGAGTTTTCCAAAAGTATCTTCATCATGCAAGCTGTCTATAAAAGAGATATAAACAATCTTTTCTTACCTAAATTCCACAATAATCACATTTACAGTCCGTACTTCCGCATTCCACCGCAGGCCTGTTCGTATCAGAGGGATACAGGAGTGTGACGGAAGTGACGTCACCTTGATGACAACATGGCGGTGAGAATGATTTTACAAAGTGACTGGCTGGACGCTTTGAGGTAAAAACGTTGCCAAAATACTCTTAAAATGAGTGTCAATACAACAGGAGGATAATTTAGGATAAGTAGATAAAAATTGTGAGGTTTTAATTTCATTTAAGAGTAGATGAGCGAGAAATATCGGTGCCCACGCATGTTTGAACTTGCCCCTCCCCTTAGACAGATAATCTGAATTTCAGAGAACTTTCTGAAAACTTCAACATATCCGAACTTTTCCCACAAAGATCAGGTCAGAACAGATCTGTTAAAATTGCAAACCATTGATGTGTCTAAGAAGTTGCTAGAATGATCTCTTTTTGTGCTGCAAATTCTTGCTCAAAAGTTGTTTTTGTTTGTTTGTTGAATCAATGATGATGATTTAAGCCAAGTAAACGTGGTTTGTTTCAATGACATCATTCACGAAGCAGTATTGATGACACTCTTCTCTGTAACTTCTACACAGTACAGGACAAAGTGGCTTACATACATCCCAGTCTGGGAAACAAGGTACAGCTAGTGTGGCAGGTCGTAGTGCGCAAAAAAAATACATGTAGTGACTAAAAATAAAATGAACTGAGCTGTGAACATTTGGGTTCGCTTAAAAGGCTGGGCTGTCTACCAGGCCAGGCTACCTGGCCTGTCTACCTGGCCTGGCTATCACGTCAGGCTACTCAGATCCCCCCATTAATAGCCCCATCATATGGCACTCAGCCAAAATAGCTGATTGACAGGCATAGTAATTGCTGATCTCCAACCCTGCTAGTGCCAGTGACCCAAGGTTGCCCTGTCCACCACTGGCCGGGCCCTTCGGGAATGTGTCTGGGAGGCCTTGCTTGCAGCATGTCAGGAACACAAGTACCAGCACTGTGTTTGTGTATGTTTGTGGGTGTGTAAGTGTGTAAGTGTGTGTGTGTAGTGTGTGTGTGTGTGTGTGTGTGTAAGAATGGGCTTGCCAACAACAGAAATTTGTTTCTTTATTGAATATCTATCTTCTAGAACAAGCAAATTCTACTCCAGCAAAATCATATCCAGTTGCTGTTTTTGGCGGCATTAAGTATTGCCTAAGAAAATATGTTTGGGGGGCGTCGTCCCCCGGAATTGCCATCAAACTTTAATAGCTTAGTCTGGCAGCAAAATTTGCCCGTCAAAACACGGGAAATGGCGTTTTAGAGGGTCAAGATTTCAAATTTTCCCGGGGGTGCATGCCCCCGGACCCCTCTAGGATTGTCGCGCCTCCGGCGCGACGGGTAGCGCCGAAAAAATCGTCCCCGCAAACAATATTTCCTGCCGCCGCCTCTGCAGAGGAGATGCCCCCTACTGTGCTTGGTGATAACAAATTCCAATCTACGATAGTTCTGGGAAAGTACGAATTTTTGAACACATCCATCCTAGGTTGGTAACTCTGGTACTTGAAGGCGTGACTGTTTCTTGTTCTTTTTTGAGCTGGTATTAGATACTCATCAGTCGGTACGTCCACCAGTTTATTGGTCATTTTGTACATCATGAAAAGTCTCTGACACCCACTGCAGTTCTGTTTTCATTTCTAGTCTGCACTAGAAAAAGTTGCCCCTCAAATGCAGAAAATAGCGTTTCAGAGGGTCAAGATTTCAAAATTTTCCCGGGGAGCATACCCCCGGACCCCCCTAAGATAGTCGCGGCTTCGGCGTTCAAGATGATAAAAATTCGGTCAGTATACGTAATATTGCGCCCCCGCGTTAGAAATTTGCTGCCGTCGCCTCTGCCGCCGGTTACCATGAAGACTTTTAACTCAACCTTTGTACCATCTTTAACACAAACGCTCAGTCGCTCGGTGATGAGTTCTGCATAATGTGTGGGGAAGCTTTCGAATTTAGCGTAGAGCGTAGAGAGGCTTCCTGAATTCAGCGTAATACGTAGCCGGCCATCAGAATTTAACGTAGAGCGTTGTCGGGACCCCCCCATTGGGGCCCTCATCTCTCCAACCCCCTTGTACAAGTTGGAGTGGGGAAAGTACTATTAACAGCACAGATTTTGTGACATGTCAAAGGATTTGAACCCAGGACCTCTGGTTTCTAGGTCTAACACCCTAAAGCATTTACCGAACACAGTACTGGTACAGTACTTGAATGTGTTCCTGACAGCTGCAAGGAAGGCCTCCCAGACACATTCCCGAAGGGTCCAGCCAGTGGACAGGCCAACCCCAGGGCACTAACAGGGTTGAAGATTAGCAATTACTATGCCTGTCAATCAGCTATTTGGGCTGAGTGCCACATGATGGGGCTATGAATGGGGGGGATCTGAGTAGCCTGACGTGATAGCCAGGCCAGGTACTCTCACCTCTCAAATAGAAGTACCCCCTGGAATAAAAGTACCCCCCGGACAAATCTTCAAAATCTAATAAAAGTACCCCCTGGAATAAAAGTACCCCCCGGAAAAATGCCAAATTGACATGTAAACTGTGTCCATACTACTTCTGTCCAAGAGAAGATGATCAGGTAGGTTCTTTTTACTTATTTATGCCTGAGTACCAATGGTTTTTGGTGTATTTTGGGCAACTTGTCAGCTCATATCTTTAAGATTTACCTTTACATCTTAAAAATTTGTAGTAAGTAAATAATAAACTAATTTGACATTGTAAAAACACTTATGGCAAAAATTATTTTTGGAAAACATGACTATGCATGACTACATGTACATGTTTATAAAATAAATAACCCCCAGTTCAGAAAGAAAGCTGGACAGCTCTAACAGTTTCACAGCCTTCCAGAGCAATCCCCAGTGTAATTCGTGCCCTTTCATTCATGCCATTCATTGTACTACATCTATTATCTAGGGGAACAGTTCACTTGAATGCAGGGAAAGAACACATTTCAAGTTAGAAAAAGATTCCATGTTTAGAAATACAAAAGGGTATTTTGTAATATTGTATTTCAAAATACTTAGTGGAAACTTAGAGACAATAGTAAATTGTAATTTGGCCATGTTTATCTTTAGAAAAGGTTACGGAGTAGTGACCAAAATAAACACAACTTCCCCAAATGTTTCGATCATAGACTCAGCACTGTAGCCACTCCCCCAAAAGTGTTACATGCATGAGACACCTGAGAACTCTGTTGGAGCAAGGATAATCTTTTAGTTTTTAAACAACTTCACAAGCAGCATAAACTAGATTTTTTTCTCTATCCACAACTTTACCTTCAGTTGGTAAAAAGAAATACATTTTAGTGTAGAAGTTACCAGGGGAAGATTGACATATAGCTGAGAATGCGACATCTAGCAGAAATGTTGTGATGGTTCCCATGCCAACGGCACACCCCTAGTAGACTTCCCGGCTCCATGATCACAGGCGGCACCCGGCTCACAAAGCTTGAGATATTAGAACTCCGCCTCCTTGGAGGCGTGTTCCATTAGGGGAGGCCTACATGGTCTGGCCTCACGTGCCGGCCTCAAACAATGTAAACAGAGATAAAATGCATCGGAAATTCAAAGAGAACACACTTGAAACCTTTCCATATCTTTATTGGATATTTTTTTTGACTTGTCCAAGATTAGTTGCACACTTCTAAATTTGCTTGCCGGTTAATGTAAAATAAAGCTAGTGGGTAATTTGAGACTTTTGCCGGAGAGGCACTCAAGCTGCTTCTCTCAAGAAAACTCCGCCCTTCAGGGGGCGTTGGTCTCTGGGCAGGCCCCTGCACGCGCCACTGCTGACTGTCGGCAACTTTCAACAATGTAAACAACAGATTTACGTGGGGAAAATGATACTTTTTAGATAGATTTAGTAAATTTTGAGCAAAAATACTGCGGAAATATGGGCAGAAAATTCCAACTTTCAATATTTGTGAGTTCCCTGGTTAGTCAAAAAAGCCCCAATTTGAAAAAAAAAAATAAACGTACCGTCTAAAATAAGGACGTACCGGGTGGATTCTGAGGCGGAAAAAAATAAACGTACCGGTACGTTTATTTGAGAGGTGAGAGTAGACAGGCCAGGTAGCCTGGCCTGGTAGACAGCCCAGCCTTTTAAGCGAACCCGTGAACATTTCCCTTTTTCTTGTAGGGAGAATGATGGACAGGCCTGGCTGAGCTGTAAAAGGCTAGGTAAGTCTACAACCATCATCATCATCATTCAACCAGTCCAACAACCAAGTTGTACTATAAATACACTTAAGTAACAATAAGTGTCATGTCAGTGGCCTAGAAGTCTGCACACTCTGCGGAGCCAGTGGCCCAGGTTTGTGCCAGGGTCTGGACATCACTGAAAAAGAAATCATGTTGTGCTCTATTATAAAGCAGTCCCATTCATGAGGGAGCTTTAGGCTTTAGACGTCAAGCATGAAACCTCTGCATGTAAAAAACAAACAAAATCAACAAGTCATACTTATTGGGAAGAGAATGGGTAACCCAGACTATGCTTGGCCAAAACACTATCTGTAGCAGTTGATTTACACAAATACAAGCAACTTGAAAAAAAGTATCATAATTTACCTCAGTTGAGGTTGACTGCTTTAACTCACATTGAGGCTTGACATTCAGTCTTTTCATTACCCACCCCCACCCCCTCCCATCCCAGGTCAGCCCAGTGTCCAGGGGGAGCTGAAGTCCATGGGTGTGTCAAACGACGGGTCTGTGTACGTCACCGCGTCGGAAGGGTTCCAGGTCGGAGAGGTCACCAAGGTGGGTGCTGAGGGCTGGATCCTAAACTTCACAGTTCTCAACCTAACAGTGATTGGTTTATGGTAACACATGCATTAACAAATGCGATTTGGATGTTCCTAATTCTGCTGAAATTAGAATCATAGTTAAGATTAAGATCAAGATTGAAATCAAAATCAAAATTAAAATTAACTCATCAGTGGAGCGGCTGCTAGAAGTAGAAGCTGATTCTGTCAGGCTATTGAACAGCTAATCCCATCTGAAACATCTTTCTGCATCCTCCAGTGCTAGTCCATTGAGTGTGACAGGTTGTGTACATGATCAGGGCTCGAATTAACCACTTGCGCACCCCCTCCGCGCAAGTAGTTTTCTCCGTGCGCAAGTTGTTCAGAAAGTCGGGTTGCGCGCGGCGCAACTTGATTTATTTTTGGTAAACAAAACGATCCTCAAGTTACAGGCCCTTTACTAAAAGTATCAGAAAATGTACGCCCTGTTTTGGGGACGTACGCCTTTGGTAAGCCCTAACTTTCCGCCGGAAACTTCGCTCGAAGTTCAAAATTAGCTGATTTCGGCATGCAGCCGCCATTTTTCATCTCAAGTCTCGCGCCATCTCGCACTAACTCACATCTCGCAAATCGCGAGAGTCGCATCCCATTGGCCATTTTGGCGTGACGTAGCGCCAATGGGATGCGGCTCTCGCGATTTGCAAGATGTGAGTTAGTGCGAGATGGTGGAATATCTAATGTCCCAATGCTGTAGAGTAGAATTCGCTGTGTTCTCGGAATAAAATCACGCAACAAAGCGTGCAACTTTGGCAATGTTTACGAAAACCCATCGACTGCCTAACGTCCTTGCTGATAAGAACATGTATAGGCTTACTTTGGAGAGTTTTTTTGCTTGTTTGGTGGAATGCGGGGAAAACAACAGCTAGTGTGACGATGACTATACTGGGGAGGGGCACACGGTCGGCACTGTTCAATGGAGGTCGCAATTTTTTCACGTTTCTTTGAGATATTATTTTTGTTGCAGTCTTTATTTTCAAAATATTGATAAATGGATGTTGTTTATTGAGAAAAGTGTGCTTAATTTGCCCTGCATATTTTTTTGTGCTTTATTTCTTCAACTGAAATTGATAGCTTTTACAGCTAATTTGGAGAAAGTAACAGCTTGGAAGTGGCGCAACCTGAAATGCTGGTGGCGCAAGTTGGTTTTTGATTCAGGTTGCCGCCTGCGCAACCTGGCTGGAAAAAGTATTTCGAGGCCTGACATGTAGACCTGATAATGTTGATTGATGTGAAACTGTCACCCTTTTCCCTCCCAGCGCTCCATTGTGGTGTCCTGTCCAGCTGAAAACTGTGGCGCCAAGTTTGTCGCCCCGACTGCTGTTTTCCAGAAGATCCATAGCAAATCGGTAAGTCTAAGAGGCTTAAGGTGTGATCTGTTCAGAATAAAGATGGATGTTGATTCTCTGTTTGAACCTCATCTGAACATGAACCTATAGATGAACCCAAACTTGGCCTTTGGCATGATTAGCCAATGATGTCCTGAGTTAACATAAATTGATAGAAGACACAAAGTGTAAACTTATTTTTGACTTAAGAAGTATGAATCTCACCACAAACTGACAGCTGAAAATTTAGCACTAGGGGAAAGACAAAGTTGAAAAGTAATGTAGTGTTGAAATCAGCAGCATCTTGGATACAAGATCCTCTCGCAAGGCGTAGGCCAGTGAGGGCACAGATTAGTTCTGTGTCTGGGTGAAAATTTGAATAACAGTGTCAAGTTGTCACCAGTTCTTTATTTCTCTGTTGTTGTTGAATAGTACACATTATTTTGTCATATAGTTCAGGTTCAGGTCCGGACCTGCACCTTAACATGTGTAACCAATTCCTGTACCTGTACCTGATGTTACATTTAGGCAGACAACCCTAGCATTACAGTCGATTGTAAAGTTATTTATTATTTTTTCATTGTTGTAAACAGGTGTCGTGTCTTGACGTCTCCCCTGGAGGAGGCCTGGGAGTTTCCTGCAGCACTGATGGAACCATGAAGGTTTGGGAGGCTGCAAATGGGACAGTCAGGGTGAGCTAGGCTTTCTGTATCTATAGTTAACTAAGCAACTAGCTAACTAACTAGCTAGCTAGCTAGATAGGTCCTTACTTCTGGTACTACAGATGGGACCATGAAGGTTTGGGAGGCTACAGTCAGGGTGAGCTAGGTTCTCTCTTTCTAATTAAATAGCTAACTAACAAACTAGATAAATAGCTAGCTAGCTAGCTGAGGTCAATGAGGTCATTAAGTAAAACAAATTACCTCTAATACAACAAACTTGTCGAACTATAAAGATCTTGAAGGTTGCCAGTGGTAGTCAGGGTGTACTAGGTTTACTGTTAATAACTAGCTAACTAATTAGATGACTAACTAACTCATTAACTACGAATCTAGCTAGCTGAGTTAATTCTGGTATTACTAATGGAATCTTGGAGGTCTAGGAGGCTGCCTACAACACTGTCAGGGTGAGCTAGGCTCTTTCTTACTAACTAAGTAGCTAGCTAACATACTAGCTAACTAAGTCTCCAGGACTGTCAGGGTAACCTGTGTTTCCTGGCACTTACTTAGTAACTAACTAGCTGTGTCCAATGTGTCCAGTTCAGTGCAATTGGTACTCTCAAAGAAATGGCCTATCTGCCTGCAGTACCAGTGCTGTTGTACAGGGGGCACTAGTTGACCATGTTGTTTCAACCTTTAATGACACTAAATAAAAGTAAATGTTCCAGAGGGAACTGCAAAGTGCAAGGCCACTTAGACAAGATTAATACTTGCTGGTTGATAATTTCTGTTTGATGTGTTGCAGAGGGAACTGCAAGGCCACTTAGGCAAGATGAACACTTGCTGGTTGATACGTTCTGCTTTATGTGTTGTAGAGGGAGCTGCAAGGCCACGTAGATGACCTAGAACACTTGCTGAGTAATGAATTAGAATTAAAATTAAACATAGGCCACATAGGTGAGGCGAACACCTGCCGGTTCTTCCCGTCGGGAGTAGTGGTCTTGAGTGGAGGGATGGACGCACAGCTGAAGATCAAACAAACAAACAAACAAATAAACAAACATCTGTTTTCTGTTGCAGAGGGATCTCCAAGGCCACATAGGTGAGGTGAACACTTGCCGGTTCTTCCCCTCGGGAGTAGTGGTGCTGAGTGGAGGGATGGATGCACAGCTGAAGATCAAACAAACAAACAAACAAATAAACAAACATCTGTTTTATGTTGCAGAGGGATCTCCAAGGTCACATAGGTGAGGTGAACAGTTGCCGGTTCTTCCCGTCAGGAGTAGTGATACTGAGTGGAGGGATGGACGCACAGCTGAAGATCTGGTCTGCAGAGGATGGCAGCTGCCCTGTTACACTCAGGGGGCACAAAGGAGGTCGGTTTCTGGACATAAGAATTTTCTCTTACACAACCAGTTTTTTCTCACCTGCTGACGTTTCGATGTCTGTCAGACATCTTCCTCAGAGCTTCTAACTGGAGGAAGATGTCTGACAGACATCAAAACGTCAGCAGGTGAGAAAAAAACTGGTTGTGTAAGAGAAAATTCTTATGTCCTATGTTCTACCAACCTGATGAAATTATTTTCGGAGGTCGGTTTCTGTCAGAAGTTTCTGTCAGTTTAACTTTAAGGTGTTTCTGTCTATTTGAGATGTTTTAGTCAGTTTCTGTCAGTTTAAAAAGTTCCTATTAGTTTAAGAAGTTTCTGTCTGTTGAAGTTTTTATCAGTTCAAGATGTTTCTGTGAGTTTAACATGTTCTTGTCAGTTCAAGATTTTCCATCTGAGTAAGATGTTTCAGTGAGTTTCTGATAGTTTAAGTTTTCTTCAGATGTTTTTGGTGGTTCATCAACAAGTTCCTGTCGAAGATGTTTCTGTTTAAGAAGTTCTGTCAGTTAAGAAATTTCTGTTAGTTGAAGATGTTCCTGTGTGTTTACGATGTTTCATTTCCATTGTCAAGGCTCTGAAGAATTTGTCTTTGTTTTCGATATCCATGTTAATTCAGAATTTGTCTCCAGGAATTCTTGACACGGCGGTGATTGAGCGAGGGCGGAACGTTTTGTCGTGTTCGCGGGACGGAACGGCAAAGCTGTGGGATTGTGGGTCGGCCAGCTGTCTGGGGACATACTCGGACTGTGGCGGTCCCGTGAACGGATGCGCTGTCGGCGTTCCTGATAACTCTGTCACGCTGGGCGAACCTGACGAAACTCCCTGTGAGTTGTGTTATTTTAATCATTTATTTCATCATCATTGTTCTCTCTACATACTTGTCCTCTTCATGCCATGTGGCTGTGACGAGTTTCCTCCCCTGACGAGTTTCCTCCCCTGTTATATTACACTGACGGACCTGTGACACCTACCTTTTTCACATCTAGCTGTAAGCGTTGTTTAAAACATATCTAATGAGAATACCCCTTCTGTAGTTGGAGGCAACAGTCGTGTTAACTAAGATGTGTTCTTATTTCTGTGTTTTCTTCAGCTGACAGAGAAGTCCTCACAGAGGGAAAGCTGCTGCTGCTGGCTTGTGAGGACGGACAGCTCAGGGCCTTCGGTGTGCAGAGTAGAAAACCTGTAAGTTTTTGTGCGATTGGCTAGCCTGGGTGCCATCTGGATAGTAGTTTGCTCCTATGTTCGCTTCTGCTATCCGTCTGGAGACCTACGCATTCAAACCTTTTGGTGGTGACGTCAGTTAATGAGAGAATTAAAAATGAGTTCTAGAGCACTTGTTCGATGACAACAGGCCGGCACCCGCATGTGCAAGGGGACGGAGGGCTTTTCCGGTGTTGGAATGCTGGTTCGAACGAGTGCTTGAACCCATTCCATAATTTGCTCATGTGTAGGGACCAATCAGCGCCTGCGTCCAAATTTGGACGTTTCCAGACGGAACAGCAGAGAGGCGACATATGCAACTTGTATAAGGAATGTTAGGGCTAGAAGTGACTGTATATAGTATACGTGTCAAGAGACAGTTATATACAGGCCTAAGATACTACCTTTCAAGTCTGATGTTAATTTAGACTTCCCCTTTTCAAAGTGTTTTTACATGCTTATTCCACCAACGCAGGTTTTCCAGTTTTCTGCGTCCTCTGCGCTGAACTGCTGCGCTTTCCTGTCGTCCGTCCGTGTCGTGTGTGGCGGTCAGGACGGAAAAATCCACGAGCTGGACGTCCGAGACACAAGGTCAGTCATGCTGCAGCTGTTTAATCACTCTCTTAATGTAAAACAATTATTACCATAACAGCCTGAACATTCACTAACTGAAACGGCAAAGACTCATTCCATTCCGGCCAAAGATTTTTCCTTAGGTGATCATAATAACGATAACAATAGGCCTCCTTTCTTTCCTCTCTGCCTCCCTCCCTCCCTCCTTTGTTGCTTTCCTCCTTCCTTCAGGTTGACATAGCTGGTACACAACAAAAACTCAATATTACCTGAATTGTGTCAAAGATCACAGAGCATCAATCAGTAATAAAATTCAAGTATAAACATCATAAAACTACTAGACATTCTCACAATGTACACAATGATCATGACTATATATGTTATTCCTTTCTTCCCTTTCTCCCTCCTTCCTCCCTCCATTCATTCAGAACTTGACTGTGTGTGTTTACCTATACTATTATCACACCTACAGACAACCTGTCCAGGTGGTACAACTATCCGAGTCCCCAGTTCTGAGCCTGGTTCCCTTCCAGTCAGAGTTCCTGGCATCACTCGGTAAGTCAGTATTTAATTATGTGAATTCTAAGCTATAGCTGTAGCACTTAGACACTGTCACAGGTAAGCTGTAGTTTTCATCTTTGCAGAGAACTTTTTCACTGCCGTTTGTCTGTGTGATTAGCATAAGTTGAAAAGCCGAAAATGGATCCTTATGATATTTGGTAGGTGGGTAGGGAAAATAAAGGTCAAATTCGATAATGGGCCCCCTAGTATTTTTCCAAGGTGTTGTCGTATTTACATTCATGTATATATATATAAGTTCAGGGTTTATGAATCTGGTTTAAAGCAAACAAACAAACAAAAATACTACAATTAAAATACATGTGTGTCGTTGTACAAACTATTAAATCTTTAAGTACCTGCAACAGCCTGTAGTGTGAATGTGGTATTTGCTTTCCTATATGCAGTTCAGGGCTGATTTAAGCAAACAAACAAGTCTTGTTTTACAAAAAAGGTCCTACATTACCTGCAGCAGGATGTCGTTGTGTGAATGTGTTATTACATGTAACTCGCTTGTATGTAGGACCTGTACCTAAACCCAAGTGCCTATACCTGAAATTTGTTTAGGTTATAGCTCTATAGTACCTACACATGCAACAGGTTGTTGTTCTGTGATCATTGTATTTACTGTTCTGTATTTAGGTCCTGTACCTAAATCCAAGTACCTGAACCTATACCTGTACCCGTACCTTAAATTTGTTTTGGTATACAGCTCTAATACATGTACCTACATCAGGTTGTTGTCAAGTGATGTGTGGAATATTAATTTTGTGTTTACTTTTCTGTAAGTAGTTCAGGGCCTTATGTATCTAGGCTGAGAGTGCACAAACAAACAAACAAAACTGGTCTTGTTATACAAAAAGGTACCTACAGCAGGTTGTTGTTATGTGATCTGTGGTACGTTTGTATTTACTGTTCTGATTTTGGTCTGACTTGTACCTAAACCCAAGTTCCTGTACCTGTACCTAACATTTGTTAAGGTACACAGCTCTAGCATATACAGCAGGTAGTTGTTCTGTAATCCGTCATTTGTATAAAATTTTACTGTTCTGTATGCAGTTCAGGGCCACTACCTAAGCTGAGAGTGAACAAACAAACAAACAAACAAACATGTCTTGTTTTACAAAAAGGCACCTACAGCAGGTTGTTGTTCTGAGGTCTTTGGTACATTTGCATTTACTGTTCTGTATGTAGTTCAGGGCTGATGTATCAAGATGGGGGCAAACAAACAAACAAACAAACAAACAAACACATCACAGGATCCTTCAATACCTGCAATGGGTTGTTGTTGTTTTTTACTTTTCTGTATGTAGTTCAGGGCTGATGTAAGCAAATTGCTGAAAACTAACAAACAAACAAACAAATATGTGTTTTTTTTGTCACAAAAAGGCACCTACCACAGGTTGTTGTTCTGTGATCTGTGGTCCATTTGTATTTACCGTTCTGTATTTAGGTCAGGGCTGATGAATTAAACCCTGGGTACAAAATAGGCCAGGTGACAGGAAACTGGGCCACCCTGGCAGCTTTT
Organism: Branchiostoma floridae; assembly: GCF_000003815.2. Taxonomy (NCBI): domain Eukaryota; kingdom Metazoa; phylum Chordata; class Leptocardii; order Amphioxiformes; family Branchiostomatidae; genus Branchiostoma; species Branchiostoma floridae. The sequence goes on along the minus strand of NC_049987.1, from coordinate 22,599,954 downwards.
CTGGGTCGCCTGTTTGTCATCTGTAACACCAACAAATAGCATCAACCCTTATCTACACACAGAGGAAACTTTATTCTCTAGTAGGTTCTCCTGAAAATGGACGGAAAGACGCAATTTTCACTGTGCATGGAAAGCCTAGGGGCAAAATTGTAAGCACGTGTGATGGTGCGTAAGAATCGTCAATGTCAGCTAGCACGCAAAACGGGACATTTACACAGTAAGTTGTGAAATATTTGCAGCGGTTTTATGTAATCTCAGTTTTGGAGGTGACCTACTAGTAATACTCACTTCAGACCCGTAACACTTTGAACTCCGGCTCTATTTTAGTACTTTTACACTATAATAAAAAATAAAACATTCACATTGACATGTAATACTTTGGTCATTCAATGGTGAATTCAAAACATTGTGCGAGCATCTCCTTTTCCCTCATAGGAAATCAGGTTCCCGCAAATTTGAATCAGTTTACGGTAATTATGTATATCCGGAGCTATAGCTTTCTGTGTCAATCAAGATATCTGGTACAAATTTAAAGAGGATTGGATTTTATGTGTGCAGAAATATTGATTTGGTTCACGGGAACAATCAATATTAATAAGTTGCATACTTAGAGTGCAAAAAAATGCAACTCATGTTTGAGCTCTTGTGTTAAATGTAAAAAAATGTAGTTATGCAAAGTTGGAATCACCGCTAATTAACCTACTCTTCGGGACAGATGGACCGTTAAGCTGTGCAATCAACACCTAGCTATCAATTAAGGGCTAAAGAAAGATACGGAATGGGGACAGCGTTTTGATTCCTGTCAATTATCCACAGATGAAAGAAAGTGCTGTTGTTTTCAATCTATACTAGTATACAAGAGAGAATGCTGCTGCATGTACATACATTGTCAAGTCTTTGTGTAAGAAAAAAGGGAAAGAAAAATGAATCCTAATTTGTTGTTTTTCTAAAAAATGTTGAGAATGAAACTGATTTCTTCCACATCAGCAGTTTGGTGCAGATTTGCATATAGAAAGAGAGTGTCCTTGACCCACTTTCCGGATGACCTTCAGAGGAACTGCAAAATCGGTAAAAGGGAAGAATTCATTCATAAAGAGGATTTGTTTTTTTATGTAACAGGAGATATAGGACCATTGTAAGGCATGGAAAAAGCGTAGTCTATGTTGTTTTCTTTTTCATTCCACGCTATTTTAGTTTCCCCATCCTCCCTGTGATAAACAGATGTTAAAGCCTTGACCTAGTTCTATGGCAGCTGGAATGAGGGACACACAGAATTTAAGACCAGACCAAATCTGCTGTAGAGAAGCTAAATATAGTTGACCCACTGCAAAAGGGTTGTCCAGTGGTGAAGGTGTGAAGTACTGGGCTGAGATGGGAAGTTTCTAGGGCATGAAAAACTCTCAAACAATGGGGTCGCTTCACATTTGGATAGTCATTCATCAATTTTGAAGGTCGCCGCCATGTTGGAATTTATCCCAGTAGATTCTAGTCTGGCTGAAAATGTTGCTTGATGTACAGTAACATTGCACTTCAAATGTCATTTTTATAGGTATTATTACACTTTGTAGAATTGTAATATAATGATAATGTTATGGTTATTTTTTTTGTGGAACATCCTGACCAAAGAACCACCTCTACATAAGGACCACCTGGCCATTGTGATCGCTTTTTGGTGTACGTTCCCTTTGATTAGATTATTTGTCGCATGAACACATCGGCATTTAAAGAATCCTGTTACCAGAGTCCTGTTCACATAGGCCAAATTCTACCGGTCCCCAAGTGGTCTTCTTTCAAATGTGACTTAAGTTTACAATGTATTTCTAATGAGTTGATGTTATTATATCTACAGTGATATTGATATATCATTTAAGTTTTCAAGGTGTTGCTATGGGAGATGTAAATAAGCTTCATCATGTACACAATTATGTGGTCCCACCTAGCACGTTTTCATGAAATTTCAAAGTTTTTATGACGTTTCAAACCAAATACTGTAAATGCAGAAATATTTGTGGCAGCATAGCTTTAATTGTCCTCTTTCTTGATTATCCAATTGATGGTATTGATTTCATGTAAAAAACATAAGAACATGCAAATAAAGTTCAATCGTGTTGTTTACTAAAGATTGACATGGCCGCATATGAGTACATATGAGCTGCCAGAGTGTATTAGCCTGGATAAACGTGAAGCTTGTCATCGCAGCCCCCTAGAGACCAGGGGTATTATGTGAGAAATGAATTTCATGCAACTCATTAGTGGAAAATAGGGCAAAGGCCTGGGTTCATTAACCCTGTCACAGGGAAGTGGAGCAGTGCCAAACTGATCAGGCCATGGAAAAGCAATTCCTTTGTTCTTATATTGTTAATCTCATCGAAGATGATTTTTTATTTGCATGTTGTTGTCTTCGATGCCAGGCTGTCTCAAGTGCCTACACAGTCCAGTTCCTTATTAGTTCTAGGGACAACAACAACAATACACACAAGGAAATTCTACAACAGGCTCTTGAGTTAGACCCTGATATATTATTGAGATTGGGGGTCTGGCACCCAGGCTATACCTATATGGGCACACAAACACATAAATACATGCATGCATGCACGCACGCACGCACACACGCACGCACGCACACATGCACACACACACACTTAAACACACACACACACACACGCACTTACACATACAAATGTACACTCACACACTCTTACACACATTTACAAACTTACACACACACATGCCCACACATATACACAAATGCTCTCTCACACACACACACACACACACACACACTATCGCACACACACACAGTTACACACACACACACACACACACAGTTACACACTCACACACTGACACACACAATCACACACACTCACACACACATACATACACACACACCTACACACACAAATGCACACAATCACACACTGATACATACACACACACACACACAGTACACACTCACACACACACAGAATCACACACACTCACACACCATACATACACACACACCTACACACACAAATGCACACACCAGTACACACACATACACACACACACACACCTGGTCACACACACACAC